>NW_027611936.1:0-87627 GCF_964261635.1 Lissotriton helveticus
ACCAATCTGCGGTGGAGTCGTTCTTACCATGCAGTGCACCGTTTATTATCACCACAGTATGCACAGAGCCTGCACACACCGCACTGTTGGATGTGTTCAGGAAACTGTTAATAGTGTGTTTAATGTGCACCCACGCATAAGCCCGCAGCACTGCATTGCTCAAGGTGAGTGCGCGGTGGAAGAGGAGATGCAAGGACAGAATGTAAAGGTATGGGTGTATCAGCCACAGTGTTTTTACAGTGTTTACTTACACGCATCAATAAAGCTATAGGGTGCTTAAGACTTGAATGATGGATTCGGCAATATGGGGGTATATTAACAAATATGCCTGCGCTTGGGCCTCATGGTATAATCTCCTAGTTGCACCATGAATGATCAGACCAATGAGATCATCTTCTGAGCAGCTGCAGTGCCCCCTGCCCTCTGTGACTGAGAAGTGCAGTCTGTCTCTGGCTATTGCCCTTCCATTTCTGGGGCCTCATTTATGAGAAATGACGCATCGCTGCGTGAAAGCAGCGATGCGTCACTTCTCAGTGCGCACTCCTTGCGACATTCCTGATGCGTCATATTTACAGTATGACGAATCATGTCGCAAGGAGTTACAGATACGTCAGTATTTCTGACGTATCTGTAAGCGCAAAAGGGAGGCATTGCTGGAGTGTGTCACAAAAGTGACGCAACTCCAGCAATGCGTCCTTTCACATGGGGCAAGCCCATGTGAAAGGGCCTGCGTCAGTCTTATGCCTTTTTCAAGATTTTGACGCAGATTTTGACGCAACGGTGTCCTAAAAGTGACGCAGTGAAATCTCATAGATTTCACTGCGTTACTTTTACGACCCTTCCTTGCGTCAATACGCCCCCCCCTTGCATACATTATATCTGGCGCAGGTATAATGTGGCGCAGGGGTTTACAAAGTGACGCATCTACCCAGATGCGTCACTTTGTAAATATGGCGCAACAAGGCGCATTTTTTATGCCACTGGTGCGTCACAAAAAGTGACGCACTGGCGGCGTAAAAGTGACGCACGGCCACATAAATGAGGCCCAAGGTGCTTTGCAGCAGTTTTAAGGTCTTCTTAGAGTTTCTTTTGCTCAAATGGGTGTAACTTCTGATATTTATATGTGTCCCTCGTCTTCATTTCTTGATTTTGCTCTTGAGTAAGTGTCACTCATAGCCATTGAAATGTCACTCATAACTACACTGAATTTATTAAAATTTTACTCATAGCGATCTGAAACGCTCAGCAGGCAGGCTTCATTTGGGTGTGGGTGAAGCCCAGTGATTTCTGGGTTTAATGTGCTGCTGCGGCAACTTAAAATAAAGCTGCTGCCTGTAGGTGTGTGACTCTGGTCAATCAGGCCTTGCAAGGTCACAGTGGGGCGGGTGGGTTGCCGGGAGTGAAAAAAGGCAAGGTGCTGCCTCCAGGATCCATGTCTGGAATATTAAATTGTTGTGAAGCATTTTAGATTCCTCGTGTAATTTTCCTATTCATGCCCTTACATAAGTATAAATCACCCTATCCTTATACAGGCATAGAACAAACCTAATAAATATTTAGATATAGCTTATGCAGTCTAAATACGGTAGGGCTACTTCCACTAGTTCAAAAATCCACACCGATTCCTTAGAGAAACCCACCTTCAGCAGTCAGGAAATTCCCCCTGCTGAATATTAAGTTATCCTAAGAAATCATGGAGTTTTCAAAGAACTAAGGGGCATATTACTAACAACTAGTGATAATTATCGCTATGTTGGCTTAGCGGCAATATTTTTATCGCCGAGCTGCGGCGATTTTTATCGCTTAGGAACCTTGCTATTATCAAGGTTTATCTCCTAAGCGATAAAAATTGGTCGAAATGCATGAATATCGCGGAAAAGTCAGCGATATTCATGCATTACCGAGCTAATGCTCTTAGCCATGTTATCCATGGATAACATGGCTAAGAACTGCTCAGGGGCAGGTGTTAGCTTTTGGAGATATTCTTGCTTAGCGCGAATATCTACATCTTGGCATGCCCACTTTGCATGTCATTAGTGATAAATTTCACTGACATGCAAAGCGGGGCCCAAGATGGTCGCTATCTCCTACTAGCTGTCGCTAACTGGTGTTAGCGACAGCTAGGTAATAGGGAGATCATTTTATCTACGCTTTCTTGGCTTTTAAAGCCAAAAAAGCGGAGGCAAACCCCCTTGATAATATGCCCCTAAGTCTTTGTTGACGTTATTATGCCAAACCTTATGTCAAACCCATGGTATAAAAGGCCCGCACTTGTCTTAGCAAGCACACAGTGGTCTGGACTAGTTCGACTATCACCTTGCCTGACTCAGCTCACTGCAGCAAGTGCCGAAGAAGCCGACCCTACCCTCCAGCTGACACACTGATTTTAAATGGTGATAATGGGCTTGATAATATGCTCTATAGAATTCCTATCAGAAACTAATCCTTTCTTGTTTATTTGAGAAAGTTTCTAGTGACCTCTGAGCTAGCTAGCACTCATAATTATGTTTAATATATTCATCTAACCTATAGGATATATTATTAAGGGTGGGCAGAGGTTTCCAATTATTATAACAGAAACCTCATATTTTCAAGGTAGAATAGCAAGTATTTCTACATGCAAAAATGCTTATAGCTTAGCCTCTAGCAAGCAGTGAGAGAGGTGATGATTTTGAGATCCTCCCTAGTCTAGGGGGAGAACCAAGAAGATGCCTTCAAAACAAAGAGCACATCTTGCTGAACGATTGGAATCGGTGGTGGTCCCATCCTCTTAGGACTACCACAAGCACAGTTATGGGCACAAATACAGTCCCAATTAAAAGCCCCTGCAAAGCATTATGGGACGAGATTAGCAGTGGGAAGTGAATATTATAGTATCCAAATAATTCTACAAAGAGCTGCAATTCACCTCGTCATCCCCAGATGTCCATGATGAGGCAAATGCAATAGCATTTAAAATATTATACATCAAGCTGCATGTTGGAAATGGGATCCCCGGCTGGCCAGGGCTTTCGCCAAAGTCAGTCAGAGACCACCACACCCAAGTCAGGGCAAGGGAGTTACACGCCAAGATAACCCCTACTCACCCTCTAGGTAACGTGGCGCGAGCAGCAAGGCTAAACTTGGAGGCGATGTAGGCTAAGTATTTGCGCACGCACCCCAGCAACAACAACCAAAGGCCCACCACAAAGGAAACTCCACACAAGGTTATATAAAAATAGCCTTTGTATTACACCAAAACACATTAGATAAAACACACACTTTACAATGTGCCAGAGGCACGGGCAGAATTTACAAGGGGATATTTACAAGACAGGGCCACCTGGACCACTGTCAGGAATCAGAAGTAGCACTTTCAGAAATAGCACTTAGTACATAGAATATAGCACAAAATAGCACACAACCAGTAATCACTGGTAACCAGGACCTCACTAGCACCACCTGTACTAGGGAGAAAACAACCACCTATGTATTACAATACCTGTAGGGGTGTAAGAGGAAAACACATGATGCAATGCATAACATTCATTCAGAGGTGTAAGGAGGAAAACACATGATGCATCACAATACATTCAGAGGTGTAAGGCACATGACGCATAAAAACACATTCAGAGGTGCAGAAAGTACAATTGCGCCAAACCCACGTAAGTCACCACCTGTGACTGTCCCTGTGTCCCAATGTCTGGGCCTAAACGTAGCAGTTGCCCACAACGTGCTGGGCAACTGGTGCAGGGAAGGTTTAGAACAACGTTGGAGCCTCTCAGGGCTCCTGGACAAGAAATGGGGCCTCAGAGCCTCTCTGGGCTCGCCAAGCAAAAGGGCTGGAGCCTCACTGGGCACCAGAATGAGGGAATGGCACCCTCAGAGCCTCTCTGGGCTCGCAGAACAACGACTGTGGGCTTGGAGGAGCCTCGGGGCTCTGAACAAAGAAATGCCCTCTCAAGAGCCTCGCTGGGCTCTGCACAACTGGTTGTCCCCTCTGGGAGCCTCGCTGGGCTCTCAACACAGATCACGGCCCCTGAGCCTCTCTGGGGCTCTAAAGCAACAATGGGGCCCTGGAGCCTCGGGGCTCCTAATTAACAATGCCCCCTGAGTCCTCTAGGGACTCGCAACGCAACCAATGCCCAGTGAGCCTCTCTGGGCTCGTAACCACGATGGCCGCCGTTGGAGTCCCTCTCTGGGGAACTCGGACTAGCAAAAATGCCCCCGAAATGGTGGAGTCCTTCCTTGGGACTCGGAACACAAATGCAACGGCCCCGGAAGCCTCTCTCAGGCAAGGCACTCACCGGCTGCTTCTTAGACGCTCTCTCCGCTCCCCGGTCAGCTTCTGGGGCGGCGGTTCCTCTCACCGGCTCCTCTCTCCACCGGCGGGACTCGTCTTGAGTCGTGGTGCTCTCTCTCGCTCCCGGCTCTCCTCTCCTCTTGTCCCGGGGCTCTCCTCTCCACTCGGGGAGCCTCGGGAACCCGGCCGGCAGCTTCTCTGCTGCGGGGGGTGGGACTTCCGGGTTGCCTGTCTCGGGCCGCGCTGCGATTGGTCAGCCGGCCCAGTGCTTCCGGGTCGCCGCGGGCAGCGCGGCGGCTCGCTTTTTAGGCAGGCAGGCGGCTTCCCAGGATCCGAGGAGTGGGCTCCCTCGTGAATCCAATAAATCAAACAAATATGCGGCGTGGGCAGCCGCTCGAGCCGCGAAGTGCAGGGTGGGCACCTGCCTTACAGAAGCGCTCCCAGGCGCTGCTGGACAAAATCAAGCGCTCTCAAGCGCTAGGGGGGCACAAACTACAGCGCTCCCAGCGCTAGGACGAAATAAAGCGCTCCCAGGCGCTAGGAGGAATCTGCAAGCGCTTCCAAGCGCTAAGAGGCAATTCCAGCGCTCCCAGCGCTAGAGGACAGCCCAAAGTCCAGCAAAAGTCCTTTCAAGGGGCAGGGGGCAAGGCTGGGCCCAGAGCCAGCACACTGGGTCTCCAGGCAGGGAGACACCCCAAGTGGCGGTCCTCTGGCCCAGCAGCAGCAGCAACAGCCCCCTCAGGATCCTGGAAGAGAACAACTTCAGTGGGGACACAGCCCCATTTTTATACAGTGCATTCCTTTGTTCAAGGGTGTAGAGTGGGGGCGGAACCAGTCGCAGCTGGTTCTTGAGTACTCTGTTTACCTCAACCACCCTCTCTATTCACTGGCAGGGCTTGGGTCATTAGACACACCACAGGGGGGCGGAGCCAGCATTGTGTGGGGAAAACCCAGCCCATCCAGGACACAGGTATACTCCTCCCACACATCACTCATGCTAATCTCCCACTCACCACCGGGCAGACCCATCCAGACTTCCTGGAGCCTGGCATGCCAGCCAGCTCCAGCCAATCACACGCCAGCACCCTCACAGCACACGTACAGCCATGTCTAGAAATGGCGCTTCGCTACTAGACACATACATGCTGCATACACCATCTCGCAGCATTCACTCTCACGAGTTCACACATACCAGACTCAAGCCTGTACACCCCACGCATCAGGAACTAACAGGGACACATACATTCCCCATGCATTCCTATGGGCGGGCAGGCCTAGCTCAGCACATGCACTCAGAGTGCGCACGCACTTTCCACTGGGACACAGTGAAAGTGCGCAGAATCCAAAAATCACCATCTCCAGGTCACCATTTCAAGCAAAAAGTCTCGGGGTGAACCTGCCCTAAGGGCCAAAGTCCAACATAACCCCCTTCCAGCCAAAACGCAGGGGAGACCAATCACCACCGTGATGGACTTCCCTGCTTGGGGCGATAGAACACGGACGCGGGCCCACAACTGCAGGGACACCCTCCTGTTCTACGCCATGGTGAACCCAGGGGATTCCTTCTAAACACACTGTCTGGACCAACTGGGCTACCCCACTGGTACTCCCAAGTTGTCCGCGGCCACGACCAGGCCCTGGGCCACCCAGGTGCCACTGGTCCATGCCAATTCGCAGAGCGGGGGGTAGTAACCCCTGGCACATAGGAGCCATTCTCCACTCTTCCTGTCTGCAAGACAGGACTAGACTGCCACTGGTACTCCAGCCTAGGGCCTACAACCTCAGGCGGACCAGGAGTCTCGGGGAAGGCTCTCCTCCCCCTACCTCTTCTCCTAGGGTTCCTCCTCCCTCTGCGAGGGGTACCCCTAGAACGCCATTCCAACCCAGGACTTATCCACTCAGGTTGCACCGGGGTCAGAGGTGGGCTCTCCCACCCTCTGCACCCCCTTCCAGAGGTCTGCCCTCTCCCACCTGGAGAAGTTCCTCTGGACGAAGAACCGGTCAGGACACTGGTTACAGTCGTCCTACCCTTCAGGTCAGGCTGATCCTGAACCTGGCCTCCCAACCTCTGGTCTAGAACCTTCGGTGGAACAATTGCCTGGCACTCCAGGACTTCTGGGGATTCACACGCAATCCCCCTGAGGCTAACAAATGTCACATCTGTTGCGTGACTGTCTGTCTGGCGCAGATCTCCCGCCCTCTGTCCACCTGACAGTGCGTGAAGATCCCCCAGACCAGAAGTGGTGTCACCATGGTCACTACACGGGAACCTAGCCCAACTGGGTAGTCCCTGACCCACTGGTCCTTCCACTGGGGAACTCCCCCAATCACTCCTCACTCTGGACTCCTGTACCCTCCCTATCGGAGCGGTACTGCCAGACTCTAGAACCACAGGAGCTCTGGTTACAGACGCTCCAGGTCCTCTACTCACTAGGAGATCCTCCTCAACTGGGTTAACAGGACAGCCTAGGTCCCCAACCTGGTGTTCCCTCAAGAAACCACCCAGGTTCTGAGACAGGGCTTCGGGCCTCTGGGGGCTCTCAGCCACCCACTGACTCCTGCTCCACTGAGCCAGGCAGTCAGCCCCTACACCCTTCTCACTAACCAGGGACCTAGCTGGGCTACACTGAGCCTCTTCCACCACGCTGGGCTGGAAGATCCCTGACCCACTACTTTTGGAGTCACTCACCAATGACCCTAGAGAACCTCTGGCCCTTTCCCAGCGGTCGGCTTCCCTTGCCAGTAACTCTGTATCAGTAAATCCAACTTGCAACAGGTGTTGGCGCAACTCTGGCGAACAACCACTGAGCACCTGCTCTTTGACTATAAGATCAAACAAGACTTCAAAATCAGAGTCAGTGTGAACCTCTACCCAAGCCCACAGTGCTCCACAACAGTCATCCTCAAAGTCTACCCAAGACTGGTGAGACGGTTTCCTAAGGTTCCTAAACCTCAACCTATTCTCCTCCTCTGGGGAAACAGGAACCATACTCTGGGAACTGGGAATTTCTACACTGTGATTTAAATAGCTGCCACCACTGGACCCAACCCTCCCTGGGGGATCCAGAAACTCAACACTGCGCGCAGGGGATAGTCTACCCTCCAGAGCTACTTTGCCTCTGGTGGCGGCCCTCTCAGCCTCCTCTATCCTGTCCTGCGCTAAGACCCTCTCGGTCTCCAGCTGTTGCTTCTTAACCTCCAGCTGTTGCTTTCTAATGCCCAGCTGTGCCATAGCCTGGGCATGCTCCAACCTGAGCTTCTCTAAAGCCAGCTGGTGCTCCCTTTCTCTCCTCCTATCTTCCAGCTCCTCTGGGGACAGGGAAAGGGATGAGGCGCTGCCTCCTAAACTGGACCCAGCAAGGGACTCCCTATCTATGGGGTCCTCACTATCTGCTGGCGTCCCTGTGCTATCATCTTCTTCCTCCTCAGACTCTTCAGGGCTCCCCTCTGACCCACCACCCTCATGGTGTGAGACCCGGGCCCTCTCCGCACTGTGCTCACGCTCCCAGTCGTCCTTCTGCCATTGGATCAGGTTACCCCTAAGTTGGGACTGGGTGTCTGACTCATTCACTGCAATGTCTCTCTCTTCGCAAAACTCTCTCAGTTCATGCAAAAACAGACCCCAGACATTAAAAGCAGACTCCATCTTGGCAAGATGCTCACAGACACGTGCAACACAGGGGACCTAGCAATCTGAAGTAAGAGTACACAATTCCAAAACTTCCACACTCTCCTTATCAAAGAGAACTCATACTCATGCGTCCAGGAAAACACACCATTCATCCACACACACCCTCCCCTCGGATCGGTAAGGCAGTTTCTACCACCCCTGACTTCTCAACCTGACCAAAAGCGACACAGGTACCAAACTCTGGAAGCAGGGCGGGGGACAAATGTACTGAACACAATCAAATGACACTCTTCAGGAGAAGAAACAATGGAATTTCAAAAACAATCCCCAAAAATGTGGTCATCTAAATGCAGAGTTTTGTGGTATGGCCAGTTACTACTAAGGTACAACGCAAACACAAATCCTTATCCCGCCGCTTGCCGCCAATGTTGGAAATGGGATCCCCGGCTGGCCAGGGCTTTCGCCAAAGTCAGTCAGAGACCACCACACCCAAGTCAGGGCAAGGGAGTTACACGCCAAGATAACCCCTACTCACCCTCTAGGTAACGTGGCGCGAGCAGCAAGGCTAAACTTGGAGGCGATGTAGGCTAAGTATTTGCGCACGCACCCCAGCAACAACAACCAAAGGCCCACCACAAAGGAAACTCCACACAAGGTTATATAAAAATAGCCTTTGTATTACACCAAAACACATTAGATAAAACACACACTTTACAATGTGCCAGAGGCACGGGCAGAATTTACAAGGGGATATTTACAAGACAGGGCCACCTGGACCACTGTCAGGAATCAGAAGTAGCACTTTCAGAAATAGCACTTAGTACATAGAATATAGCACAAAATAGCACACAACCAGTAATCACTGGTAACCAGGACCTCACTAGCACCACCTGTACTAGGGAGAAAACAACCACCTATGTATTACAATACCTGTAGGGGTGTAAGAGGAAAACACATGATGCAATGCATAACATTCATTCAGAGGTGTAAGGAGGAAAACACATGATGCATCACAATACATTCAGAGGTGTAAGGCACATGACGCATAAAAACACATTCAGAGGTGCAGAAAGTACAATTGCGCCAAACCCACGTAAGTCACCACCTGTGACTGTCCCTGTGTCCCAATGTCTGGGCCTAAACGTAGCAGTTGCCCACAACGTGCTGGGCAACTGGTGCAGGGAAGGTTTAGAACAACGTTGGAGCCTCTCAGGGCTCCTGGACAAGAAATGGGGCCTCAGAGCCTCTCTGGGCTCGCCAAGCAAAAGGGCTGGAGCCTCACTGGGCACCAGAATGAGGGAATGGCACCCTCAGAGCCTCTCTGGGCTCGCAGAACAACGACTGTGGGCTTGGAGGAGCCTCGGGGCTCTGAACAAAGAAATGCCCTCTCAAGAGCCTCGCTGGGCTCTGCACAACTGGTTGTCCCCTCTGGGAGCCTCGCTGGGCTCTCAACACAGATCACGGCCCCTGAGCCTCTCTGGGGCTCTAAAGCAACAATGGGGCCCTGGAGCCTCGGGGCTCCTAATTAACAATGCCCCCTGAGTCCTCTAGGGACTCGCAACGCAACCAATGCCCAGTGAGCCTCTCTGGGCTCGTAACCACGATGGCCGCCGTTGGAGTCCCTCTCTGGGGAACTCGGACTAGCAAAAATGCCCCCGAAATGGTGGAGTCCTTCCTTGGGACTCGGAACACAAATGCAACGGCCCCGGAAGCCTCTCTCAGGCAAGGCACTCACCGGCTGCTTCTTAGACGCTCTCTCCGCTCCCCGGTCAGCTTCTGGGGCGGCGGTTCCTCTCACCGGCTCCTCTCTCCACCGGCGGGACTCGTCTTGAGTCGTGGTGCTCTCTCTCGCTCCCGGCTCTCCTCTCCTCTTGTCCCGGGGCTCTCCTCTCCACTCGGGGAGCCTCGGGAACCCGGCCGGCAGCTTCTCTGCTGCGGGGGGTGGGACTTCCGGGTTGCCTGTCTCGGGCCGCGCTGCGATTGGTCAGCCGGCCCAGTGCTTCCGGGTCGCCGCGGGCAGCGCGGCGGCTCGCTTTTTAGGCAGGCAGGCGGCTTCCCAGGATCCGAGGAGTGGGCTCCCTCGTGAATCTAATAAATCAAACAAATATGCGGCGTGGGCAGCCGCTCGAGCCGCGAAGTGCAGGGTGGGCACCTGCCTTACAGAAGCGCTCCCAGGCGCTGCTGGACAAAATCAAGCGCTCTCAAGCGCTAGGGGGGCACAAACTACAGCGCTCCCAGCGCTAGGACGAAATAAAGCGCTCCCAGGCGCTAGGAGGAATCTGCAAGCGCTTCCAAGCGCTAAGAGGCAATTCCAGCGCTCCCAGCGCTAGAGGACAGCCCAAAGTCCAGCAAAAGTCCTTTCAAGGGGCAGGGGGCAAGGCTGGGCCCAGAGCCAGCACACTGGGTCTCCAGGCAGGGAGACACCCCAAGTGGCGGTCCTCTGGCCCAGCAGCAGCAGCAACAGCCCCCTCAGGATCCTGGAAGAGAACAACTTCAGTGGGGACACAGCCCCATTTTTATACAGTGCATTCCTTTGTTCAAGGGTGTAGAGTGGGGGCGGAACCAGTCGCAGCTGGTTCTTGAGTACTCTGTTTACCTCAACCACCCTCTCTATTCACTGGCAGGGCTTGGGTCATTAGACACACCACAGGGGGGCGGAGCCAGCATTGTGTGGGGAAAACCCAGCCCATCCAGGACACAGGTATACTCCTCCCACACATCACTCATGCTAATCTCCCACTCACCACCGGGCAGACCCATCCAGACTTCCTGGAGCCTGGCATGCCAGCCAGCTCCAGCCAATCACACGCCAGCACCCTCACAGCACACGTACAGCCATGTCTAGAAATGGCGCTTCGCTACTAGACACATACATGCTGCATACACCATCTCGCAGCATTCACTCTCACGAGTTCACACATACCAGACTCAAGCCTGTACACCCCACGCATCAGGAACTACCAGGGACACATACATTCCCCATGCATTCCTATGGGCGGGCAGGCCTAGCTCAGCACATGCACTCAGAGTGCGCACGCACTTTCCACTGGGACACAGTGAAAGTGCGCAGAATCCAAAAATCACCATCTCCAGGTCACCATTTCAAGCAAAAAGTCTCGGGGTGAACCTGCCCTAAGGGCCAAAGTCCAACACTGCAGTTCACCTCGTCGTCCCTAGATGTCCCTGATGAGGCAAATGCAATAGCATTTAAAATATTATACATCCAGCTGCAGTTCACCTCGTCGTCCCTAGATGTCCCTGATGAGGCAAATGCAATAGCATTTAAAATATTACACATCAAGCTGCAGTTCACCTCGTCGTCCCTAGATGTCCCTGAGGAGACAAAAGCAATAGCATTTAAAATATAATACATCAAGCTGCAGTTCACCTCGTCGTCCCTAGATGTCCCTGATGAGGCAAATGCAATAGCATTTAAAATATTACACATCAAGCTGCAGTTCACCTCGTCGTCCCTAGATGTCCCTGATGAGGCAAATGCAATAGCATTTAAAATATTATACATCAAGCTGCAGTTCACCTCTTCGTCCCTAGATGTCCCTGATGAGGCAAATGCAATAGCATTAAAAATATTATACATCAAGCTGCAGTTCACCCCGTCGTCCCTAGATGTCCCTGATGAGGCAAATGCAACAGCATTTAAAATATTACACATCAAGCTGCAGTTCACCTTGTCGTCCCAAGATGTCCCTGATGAGGCAAATGCAATAGCATTTAAAATATTACACATCAAGCTGCAGTTGACCTTGTCATCCCCAGATGTCCATGATGAGGCAAATGCAATAGCATTTAAAATATTATACATCAAGCTGCAGTTCACCTCGTCGTCCCAAGATGTCCCTGATGAGGCAAATGCAATAGCATTTAAAATATTACACATCAAGCTGCAGTTCACCTCGTCGTCCCTAGATGTCCCTGATGAGGCAAATGCAATAGCATTTAAAATATTATACATCAAGCTGCAGTTCACCTCGTCGTCCCAAGATGTCCCTGATGAGGCAAATGCAATAGCATTTAAAATATTACACATCAAGCTGCAGTTCACCTCCTTGTCCCTAGATGTCCCTGATGAGGCAAATGCAATAGCATTTAAAATATTTTACATCAAGCTGCAGTTCACCTCGTCGTCCCTAGATGTCCCTGATGAGGAAAATACAATAGCATTTAAAATATTATACATCAAGCTGCAGTTCACCTCGTCGTCCCTAGATGTCCCTGATGAGGCAAATGCAATAGCATTTAAAATATTATACATCAAGCTGCAGTTCACCTCGTCGTCCCTGATGAGTAAAAAACATTGAAACCCTTTCATGAGTGCTAATAATGATGCTAATCTTATCCCATAATGCTTTGCAGGGGCTTTTCGTTGTATTTTTGCCCATAACTGTCCTTGGGGTGGTTCTAAGAGAATGGGACCACCACTGAATTGTTCAGAATGATATGCTCTTTGTGCTCAAGGCATCTGCTTGGTCCTCCCCCTAGGTTAGAGTCCCCCAAAATCATCTCCTCTCTCATTGTCTGATGTTTATTAGTTCATTTTTGTGAATTGGTTATATGCTTTTAAGCATGTCAAGTTGGTTTATCAAAGCAGTTGTGGATGCAGTTTAATAACTGGTTCTGCTTCATGGAATGGAATTACTGCTCATGCCTACAGAATACTTAACAGATGAATTGATGGAATATTTACCTGCAACCTGTGAAGTCATATATACTAATGGATGTATTAAACAAACTCTACAAGAAATGACAATTGTAAAAATATATATAATAAAGAAATACTTGTAACATCTATCAATCAATCAATCAATCATAGGCATTTATACCGCGCACTACTCACCCGGAGGGTCTCAAGGCGCTTTGGGGGGGGGGGTCCGCTACTGCTTGAACAGCCAGGTCTTGAGCTTCTTCCTGAAGGAGAGGTGGTCTTGGGTCAGGCGTAGGTCGGTCGGGAGGGAGTTCCAAGTCTTGGCGGCCAGGTGGGAGAAGCACCTTCCTCCTGTTGTCGCTCTGCGGATGCGGGGGACGGCTGCGAGGGCATGATTGGTCGAGCGGAGATGGCGTTTGGGAGCGTAGAAGTTGAGGCGGCTGTTGAGGTAGGTCGGGCCTTGGTTGTGTAGGGCTTTGTGTGCGTGGGTGAGGAGCCGGAAGGTGATTCTTTTGTTGATCGGGAGCCAGTGCAGGTCTCTCAGGTGTCTGGAGATGTGGCTTCGTCTGGGGACGTCGAGGATGAGTCTCGCCGAGGCGTTATGGATCCGCTGGAGTCTCTTCTGGAGCTTGGCGGTGGTTCCGGCGTAGAGGGCGATGCCGTAGTCCAGTCGGCTGGTGACGAGGGCCTGGGTGACCGTCTTCCTGGTCTCGGTGGGGATCCACCAGAAGATCTTGCGTAGCATGCGTAGGATGTTGAAGCACGACGAGGAGACGGCGTTGACTTGTCTGGTCATGGAGAGGGAGGAGTCCAGGATGAAGCCCAGGTTGCGTGCGTGGTCTGTCGGTTTGGGTGCGTTGCCCAGGGTGGGGGGCCACCAGGAGTCATCCCAGGCGGAGGGTGAGGAGCCCAGGATGAGGACTTCCGTCTTGTCTGTGTTCAGTTTCAGGCGGCTGGTCGTCATCCACTCGGCCACGTCTTTCATTCCTTCGTGTAGGTTGGCTCTGGCGGTGGCGGGGTCGTTGGTCAGGGAGAGGATCAGCTGGGTGTCATCGGCGTAGGAGATGATGTTCAGGTTGTGTTGGCGTGCGATGGCTGCAAGGGGGCTCAAGTAGACATCTAAGAAAAGTAACATGTTTATTTACTTTAATACAAAACTGTCTTAGAAAAAAAAGTGGTGTGGCTCACTGGTTAGAGGCGGCCGACCCGGGAGCAGAAGTCGGCCCGGGACCAGGGTTCAATTCCCAACGTGGCAGGGTCGTGGACCAGGGTCAGCGGACTCGACAATTCTCGCCTCGGTGCCTACTCTAACCTGGGGTCCCACTCGGCAACTCTAGGCATTAGCTTGCCTAATCTCCACAACGGCCCCATCAACGCCGGGGATGCCTGGCTCTACCTTGGGGATTCCCAGTAGGGACCATCCCACGGGGAAAGCCAGGACGGGTTCCCCAGCGGTATACAGCGCCGGGACGCCCCTTTGCTGGGGCAGCTGTGCGCTTTGGAAGTATACGACATTTAACATTTAACATTTACCTGTATAATATAACTTATATATATATATATATATATTCACTGAAAAAAACATAGGTTATACACCATATATAGTTAGGAATTAGCATTTATAAAACCTTATTTTACTCACACAAAACCAATGAAATTCCATATATAGTTAGTGGTACTAACTATATATCACGCACCCGCAATCCACTGCTGATCATGTCACATATGACATCATTCATGACATGGTCAGTGACATCACTGATGACATCACTGATGACATCTCAAATGACATCACTGATGACATCACTGATGACATCTCAAATGACATCACTGATGACATCACTGATGACAACATCCAGTGACTGTATTTTTCTGTAAAGTTAAAATATGTCTTACATATTTAAGAATGAGTGGATGTATAAGTGTCTGGATGAAGGATTTAGTAGGTACATGACTGACTGTATGAGTGAGTGGTTAAATTTGTCTCACTGAGTGCATGGGTTAGTGACTAAACTGTCTTAATTTGTGCATCATTATGTCTGTTGTTCTGTAAACTGCTGCATGTGTTGATCATTAGCTATATGAGTAACTATATGGGTTATTGATTGGTTGCCCAAGCATTTGTATGGGAGACTGAGAGTGTGTGTGGGTGGCTGGGAGGTGTATGACTCTGTGCATAGATGTATGGGTTCAAAAGTGCATGTGGAAACAGCTGTATGGGCGGTTGACTGTGTGCATGACTGTATTGGTGAGTGAATACATATTTCAGTGCTACATGTCAAAGTAAGTACATATGTAAAATACAGTACATGTGAGAGTTGACATATATAAATAACTGTGCATAAGAGCCAGTGAATGTGTGAGTGGCTGTATGGATCATTGTGCTCTTGTATCCAGGATTGTATAAGTGAGTAAATATGTTTTAGTATATGTTTGAATAAATAAGGTGTGTATAACTGCATAGTTGTGAAAATGGAGCTGTGATTGATTCTTTGCATGACTGACTAGGTGTGTAAGTAACTCCATGGATGAGTGACAGTCTGTGAGTGTCTGTTTACACTGAGTGTATCTAAGGTTATATTAGAGTCTGAAGAGGTTCATCGTATTATCACATGAATGATGTCATCAGTGATGTGATCATTAATGTCAAATGAGATTTTATCAGTGATGTCATCAGTGATGTCATTTGAGATGTCATCAGTGATGTCATCAGTGATGTCATTTGAGATGTCATCAGTGATGTCATCAGTGATGTCACTGACCATGTCATGAATGATGTCATATGTGACATGATCAGCAGTGGATTGCGGGTGCGTGATATATAGTTAGTACCACTAACTATATATGGAATTTCATTGGTTTTGTGTGAGTAAAATAAGGTTTTATAAATGCTAATTCCTAACTATATATGGTGTATAACCTATGGTTTTTTCAGTGAATTTTCAAGGTTTTGTAAATGCAAATTCCTAACTATATATGGTCTATAACCTATGGTTTTTTCAATGAATTTCATTGGTTTTTTAAAAGCTAATATCTATAGCTGTAAAATGTATTCTTCTTTAAATATAAAAATATATTTTATATGTTTATTAATAATTTTTTTTTAATATTTTTTTTGTTTCGCTCCCGGTCCGCGAACCGGGAAGCTTTCCGTTAGCTCAAATAGATGCCGCGACCCGGTCCGCGAACCAGTAAGAAATCAACATAGTGACGGTATCGCGTTGCCGCGAAATGCGTCTTGTGACGTATCGCGTTAGCGCACCCGGAAGTGCCCCGGGGCGCGGACCGAGGCGCGAAGCGCAGCGACCCGGAAGCGATCCGCGGCGCGTCGCGAAAGCGCGACGTATCGCGTTGCCGCGTAATGCGTCTTGTGACGTATCGCGTTAGCGCACCCGGAAGTGTCCCGGGGCGCGGACCGAGGCGCGAAGCGCAGCGAACCGGAAGCTAACCGGGGAGCGTTCCGCAGCGCGTAACATGAGCGTGAGAGGTCATGTGACTTGGTAATAAAACTTTTCATTGGTTCATTTCACTTTTGGTTTCATAATAATGGAAGGCTAGGTCAGGTGACCTAAAAATAACACTTTTCATTGGTTGAGAACTTTTGCTTTTCCCAAATGATGAAAACCCCTCCTTCTTTCCTCACTCTGACTTTCATCTTGGTGAGAGAAAGACCCTTTTACTTTATAGAGAAATGGCTTGCATTGTTGCTTCAGGTAGTGTTCCCCCACCACCACCCCCACCTCCTCAAGGGAAGAAAGGACCACCTGCTCAACCAATGTTTGAGGAAGATCAAGAAGAGGAGGAAGAGGAGGAAGAGCCTGAGTTTTTGCCAGAGGAGCCCAGGAGGTACAATAGAAAAGAAAATTACATCTGGCAATTTTTTACATTTCCAGCAGGGCAAAAAAAAGTTAACGCAAGATATGTGTTTTGCCGTATTTGCAAAGATCGACTGTCAAAGGGCACTGACAAGAAGTACAGCTTCGGCAATTATACGATGCACAGGCATATGAGTAGGTGGCACCCAAATAATTATAGTGCTGCCCAGCTTCGTGATGAACAACAAAATCCCCTGGCAATGGTGAGAACATCTGCTGTGAAAGAAATATCGGGACCAGAGGCGAGGGAGGTGATCCCGAACATTCAAATAGACATGGGGGAAGTAAGGCAAGTGTGCGTGTGGTGCGGCCAAACACTTTGCAACGGAGAAAGAAGCATTATTCTTATAATGAGAGCTATCAGAAATCATGATTGCCCGAAACGCCCCAAAAAATAAATTCTTCTTTTTTTCGTTGCTCCTGTTGAGCCCTTCTCAATGAATCATTTTTGTTTCCCCCCTCCCCCCAAAAAAACAAAAAAATTACAAAATGTTCAGAAAAAACAAAAAAAATATAAAAAATGTTCAGAAAAATAATAAAAAAAATTTAAAACAACAAAAACCAAAAAAAAAGTTCTTTTCAGAACTACCTCCCCATTATAAAAAAAATTGGTAGAATTTTTGAAACTCTGCCAATCTCTATTTCTTATAGTTCGCTTCCAGTTCGCACTCCGGTACGCGAACCAGGAGCGAACCAAAACATTTTTTTTAAAAAAAGAACAGTAAGTATAAGGGAAGGAAACAGACAGTTATGTTAAAAGAACGACAGCTACAGGGAGTAAAGAAAACATACTGTTACCCGCAATCCACTTCTGATCATGTCACATATTATATCATTCTTGACATGGTCAGTGACATCATCAGCAGTGGATTGCAAGTAACAGTATCTTTTTTTTACTTCCTATAGCTGTCTTTCTTGTAACATAAATGTCTGTTTCCTATCCTTATACTTACAGTTCTTGTTTTAAAATTTTTTTGAGATCATTCAGAAACAGTAACATTAATAGAGACAGAATGAGTGAATAATAATGAAGAAGTATGAGAAGAGAGGGACTGAGAAAAATACTGGAAGGAGTAGAATAATTAAGTAATAGAGAAAGGAATGAGAGAAGTAGCAAACGCAGGAAAGTAAGGATTAAAGAAATGAAGCAGTAGAACTAATAGATGTTAAATGTGATAGATTAAATGATTGATTCAGTATGACGATAAGGTGTGTCCTCTCCAAAATTTTGTTTAAGATGAGGCCTACTTAGGGTTGCATATCAAATTTATGCTTGTTTGAGAATACAGAGGAGATAATACATGTGAAGGCCTACCATTGAAGTAAAACATGTCCACTTCACTCTTGAACAACGGCCAGACCTCTTCTGTGTCCATAGACAGACCTAAAGTTCATCTGCACAATGTCATCCGTAAACTTAGAAAACACAAGTAATGTAATTGAAAAACGTGGAGTTTCTTTTGCTCATTTCAAAATCACATCACCTGTGTTGCCTTTGCTTAGGTATCTCATAGTGCAGATGTAGTTCAGCATATGAAACAGTACACAGAAGTGCAGCAGTGTATGCATTAATACATGTGAAGGCCTACCAATGAAGTAAGTCATGTCCACTTATTACATCATTCATGACATAGTCAATGACATCATCAGCAGTGGATTGCGAGTTAAAAGAGTAGAAAACATTTACCTTATAATTCTTGTTAACTTTTTCAAATATTTTTTCATACGTTCAATCTGTAAAAGAGAGAAGAAACATTTCAAAAATATTAAAACATGTATTTAAAAATTTGAAAAGACAAGGGAAAAGGTTCAAGAAGAAACAGTTTTTCAAAAACTTTGAGATTTACAGAAGCCTCTGCTGCTATACGTCCCCTACACAATGCTAAAGATATATATTTTAAACAAACAGTATCTTGATGCTGATGAAGTGAGGCCTATTTTGGAACATGGTGCATCTTTTGCACTGCTGATGTCTCACAATAGTGATGCAATAGCAGCGCAAAAAAGATGTAAAGCCATCATAAAATTGTGTCTAACATTTTAAATGATTCTTTCAGGATACAAATAAGATGTGTCCTTTCAAGAGGTTTCTTTAAGGTGAGGCCTATTCAGTTTTCAACAAAAAAAAAAAGTACCCAGAAGTGCAGCACTGTAAGCATTAACTTTGACACTTACAGAAGCCTCAGTTTCTCCATATCTACCTCACATTTCTAAATGTATATCATAAGTACAAAAAGTAGAACATTAATTATACATGTAATATGGTTTATTTTTGCTGTTCTCAGAATGTATCAAATTTCACTAAAAACAGTGACTTGAAGGTATTCATCATGTAACAGCGGGGAAAAAAAAACACAATCAAAATGATTGTGTTTAAAAAACCCATACAACATCTGAAATCAAAATTCAGAACTCCTTAAAGTTAACTTACTTTCCATGACGTCCAAGGATGTCCTATGAACAGCTTACACTCTTTTGTGCTGTTATTACTTTCAGCCCGCCACTTTCTGAAAGAAAATCTCCATCGTTTTTAAAAACACGTTACATGCAATAAATGATTTCTTGCTCTCTACCACAATTTTCCACAAGGCCAAATCTGGTCAGAGCCATTTATAACTCTTGGATTTCTTGTAAGCCAATCCCGTCATTTGGCATTTCCGCAACTTTCAGAATTAAAATGTTGAAGATAATTTTCACAATCCTGGAATAGTAATATCTTCCCCTTCTTGCTCAGTCATGTTCTACATTTCCTATGACACTGATACTGCTTACTATGAAGCAGACTTACACTACCTCTATGACTACTACAATTATTTAATTCTCTATATCACTTTTAATCACAAAGCAATGTAAAACAGTAGACAGCATTGCAGACTTACATTCCCTCTACTCCATGTTTTGATTGGCTGCTTCAATTAGCTTATAAAAAGAAACAGTTTTTCTGAACTCATTGAAAGTGCACATATTTCTTCATGACATCCAGTCCTATGGTTAGAAGTTATGTCTCTGAACTACACTTATCCTCAAGGCCAAATTGTGTAGGAGCCATTAGAACTTCTTGAAATTCCACAGAGCACATCCCGAGATTATTTCCCTAAAATTTTGGTTTTAAAAACACCAGGTAAGAGTTTTTAAGGTCATACGGCAATTTTTTTTTGAAAATTAAAACAGAATCATTGCAGAATGACCAGCCATTTCTACACTTTAAATAAGCTGTGTAATGTCCTGATGTTATTGAAGGGCCGTCATGATATATAATTGCTGCAGTTACAAAAGTCCTTCCTGATATTGACAACTGCGAAGCTACAACATTTTTTATTAAAGTTGTCAATTTTGTTCCATCAGGCCTACATCGTTGGAACATTAAAATGACATACTGGCCATATGTTCGTATAAATAATGTGGACATCATTTCAGATTTACATTGGCTACACTCCATGTTGTGATCAGCTGCTTTTACTAGCTTATTAAAGGAGACTGATTTACTGTCTGGCAAAGTTAAATATATAAATCTTTCTGAGTCTACACTAGTAGTACTTGATACCATACAGTTCTCGCAGTCATGCTGCCATTGATAAGAAAGCCCAAACAGGTGATCTACATCTACACCTTCAGCATGCAATACATCAAGCATATACATTAAAAACTCCTGACAATCTTGCTGAATATTTTGAGAGAATTGTGTTTGGCCTGAACATCTGTCTAACAGATTTCGAATTTCAGACACACTTTCTATGTTTCTTCTATCAGTGCTACATTTCTCTAACACAGAATTTAACAAACTGCAACATCTTTGATCAGAATTGACCACAATCTCTTCTTTTACATTTTTTAGAGAAAACAAAACATTAACCACTACATTAGCATAGCAGTTGACACCAGAACTGTTTTCAAACTGAAAACCAACAACATCTTCAACAGAATCCTTTTTGTTTCTGCTTGTAATTTTAGGTTCATTGACTTTTTGTCTTTTTGCTACAACCTCCCCAGTATTGTTCTCATTTCTTCGTTTCCGGCCTACCACACGTTTCTCAAACAAAGGATACTGAGGCAAATGTGGCGCATACTCTCTTCTTAACCTATTGTATTCCTTAACACAATCTAGATCCGCACAAATGTTTGTGACATCACACTCAATCAAGTACAATCCCGATAAAGTTCTAACTCGTGACAATGCCACATATGCCATACCCTCCTTGAACACAGAACTGCCAATATTCACCAATGCACTGTCTACACTTAAACCTTGCGATTTATGGATTGTCACCGCATATGCCAAGCAAACAGGAAACTGCTTACGGCGAACATATAAGTCTTTTACAAGCAAAAATCTAGCAGAACAACGACCAATTAGCTGTACTTCCTCAATGCCATCAAATTTAATTTTTAAAAATTCAATTCCATCTCTATTTCTGTATTTCACAAAATCAACAACATTACCCATTGATCCATTTACCAGACCTCTTTCAACATGTAAATTCCTTCTTAAAATTATACGGCAGTTCAAGCACACATTCAGAGTCTTTTCAAAACCTGCAGTTTTAGATATACTCTTCTCTAATGAATCCAATTTTGTTTTCAGATTCTCAGACAAAATAATTGTTGATCCCATATGCTCTACTCTATCAATAGCTTCCAGTTTCACAATCTCTTGCTTTTCTAAATGCAACATTTTGTTGTTAAATTTGGCACATTCTGCAAGAGTTGGCATCAAACATATTCCAGATTTCTTCTCAGTAATTTTCTGAAAAATATTCTCAGGCACAACATCTTGTTCTGGATATAAATTTGACAGTAATCGTGCATGTAAAGCTTCTTTCCCATGCTCGGTCACTTTTCCAATTCTAACATCTTGTAGAATAGTCTTGTAAACTTCATCCTTCGCCTGACGCATATTTTCATGCAGTTCAGCATAATTGAAGTTTAACCATATATTGACGTTGCCAATGCTGCCTAGGCACTTCCTGGTATCTTCATGCGTGAGCATTTTGAACACAGGTTGCCCTTTCACTGGTGTCAGCTGCAGAAGATCTCCGAAAACAATGATGTGTTTGCCACCAAATAACACATCATACTCTGTTTTGAGAACTTCTTGCATCCTCAAATGCACAAAGGCAAGCATGACATTGGAAACCATGCTTACTTCGTCAATGATAAGAAGTTTCATTTTCCTCAAGATTCTTGAAACTTCAAAACAAGCATCTCCAGATAGCTTGTGATATTGTAATTTGTTGTCATGCTCCACTGGCAGCATCAGTAAACGATGTAAAGTAATCCCTTTAATATTATGTGCTGCCAGTCCAGTTGGAGCAGTGACAACACAAGACAGCGATGACTCTGTCCTTTCCTGCAAATAGCATGAAATTGCTTTAATGAGGAAACTTTTTCCAGTTCCCGCTTCTCCACTCACGTACAGTCGGACAGGCTTCAACGACGTACATGAGCACTCTTTCTTATCATGACTTAATCCATGATCAATTTGCATGGTAACTTCGTCATATATTTTCCTCTGCTCAACGTTGAGTTGTCTTTCCAACTCTTCTAAGTTAACCGCATCCTCTTGAGCATGTGCCATGGCTCTTTCCACTTCATTCATAGCAGTGGCAGCTTCATTTTCGATAACAGGTCCTCCTAGTGGATCCTGACTCAATGAAGCAGAACTCTGACTGTCCTGAGAACTGTCTCTGGCAATCTCGGCTGCAATCGTTGCTTCCTGCTCAATTTCCGCATTCAACATTTCTACATATTTGGGAAAAGCAGGACATTCTATGGTCTCCTTGGCGGCATTGAAAGAGTCTTCGTAACAGAGGAAATCTCCAAGCAGTTCCTCTTCTGCACGCCAAGGCTTGAAAAGTTGCCAAAGTGCTAAATAGAAAAACTCCTTTTTTTCAGGAGATTCGCCACTCAATTTTCGATGGTTTACCAAGTGGCATTTTCTTTGCTTGACCAGACATCCCTCACTTCCTATTACAGCATACACTCCTTTCTCAGTATCTTCTTTGATGTTCCTCTTGAATATGTAATTTTGCAGAACCTCATACAGACAAACATTCTCGAGGTGACTGCTTCGATTTGGATAATATGTATCCAACATGTTTGTCTTCAAAATGTCGGTACTGTTTGGCTCCTTTTCCGCCAAATACTCAATTTCCCGCACAGGTTTGAGAACTCGATTACGCGTTGCTGCAAGACCAAGACTCGCCCAAATAATACTCCTGGACTTGGCATAGAGACTTGCTGAAGACAACCGGTCAGAACATTCGTACGCTCCGATTTCTCGATGCGACAACATCTTCAGACTGAAACTGTACAACTTCTTGCTGAGGCTCTTTTCATGGGAAATGTCCTCCCACATATCCTTCAATTCTGTCTTCTCTTTTTTGGTGATGTAAGACGTCACATACCGAGCCACAGCCATACAGTTATCAGCCACAAACTGTATATCCATGTTAGCATTCCATATGGACAAAATCACCGGGTTGTAGTCGTTGATGTACTTGGACTCTTCGTTCCTCTTCAAATTGTAAGTGTTTTTAGGTGATTTCTTCATGACATTGTGTCGCAGCGAAGACATCAAACTGTTTACTCTTCCTTTAGAAATCACCGGTCGTGGAAAGCCGAAACGACATTTAGTGTAGAACTTGTCCTTGTTTCGGAATTTACGACGGCAGTACTTTCCACATCGATGGCTTTGGAAACGCAGAACTTTTTCTCTTTGGCTTTTCTTCTCCTTTGCGTTTGGAACAGCACACGTAGAATACTGTTGGATGAAACTCATCACTGAGTCTTCTGGATCCGTTCCAAATTTAGGTGCATCCTTGATCCACAGCAACATATGTATATGAGGAGCACCTCTTGCTTGGTACTCCTTTCTCCAGAAGAAATCCAACACCTCTCCAAGAGGTGGATTCTTCTTATTCATGATGAAAGACATCATAGCTTCAAATCTATGATTGAAGTACCTACATACATTGACTGGATCCAAAGAGCACAGTTCTCCGGGTGTCTTGAATTCGATGTTATCTACGTTAGCATTTGCCTCTCGTAGAAATTCAAGTAAGTCTTCCCAGCCATACTCAGCACAGCTCAGAGTGAGGAACCATGTGGGAGTACCTAAGTTCCTCAGCATACATTTTAAATCACCATGACGACGGTACCAGTACTCATTAGTACCACGCTGACACGCCATGAGATTAATCAGGTGAGAATCCAAAATACTGTCTTGGACATTGACTTTATCCATAAAGTCACTTGCCGAGATGTTTTGCATGTGTATACCACTTTTCAAGATGTGGTTCACTGCATATGACAGTCCAGACAGATCGCTTTCAAACAGGAGATGAAACAAATAGGGAATGCATTGTCGAAACCTAGCATCTCCTGCATACAATCGCAAAGTCCGGTATTCAGAAGCAGGAATTTGATGAGGTCGCTCATCATATCTTCCTCCCTGACCTGTTGGAAAAAGCTGTGGGAAACACCGAGCTTCCAAACTTTCCTCCCAAACACTAATGGGACTCCCTTTGGCTTGTTTCATTTGAAACAACTCAATAGCATTCCCCATGACTTCCTTGGAATGCAAAGGATGAACACTATAATGTTCATATATTTCTTCACTAGTAGAGGGTTCTACTTTCTCAATTTGACCAGCACACAAATCGCTATCCTCTTCCTCACTTACTTCCTCTTCTGCAACATATACATTCTTATAGTATTTATTATTTTTTTTCAAATACAATGTTGCCTTTTTAACTTTCCTAACATCTACTAAATCTTGCCATATTTTCTTATTCTTTGTCGGAACCCCATTAACTAAGATAACCAGATGTTCCTCTTCCACTTTTTCTACTCCAATTGTGTTAATGTTTTTCTTCAAATCTAGAGGCAAATAAACAACTCTTCCCTTTAATCCTCTCTGTAAATCTGATGGAGGCAATTTCCCTGTCTTTGGCTCCATTCTTACAATAGCCTGAAAGGGATGGATACTTTGAATCAAAATAGATTCATAAGTATTTAAATCCTTCAATTCAGAAGGAATCTCAACCAATTCCAGATTATTATGAACTGCTCTAGCAGGCATCTGGTTTTGATTTAATTTGCAACAACAATAAGTACACACACGTTGATCCAATCCCAAATCAAAACAATTTTCTACCATCAAGTATGTTGCAAAATCCTTCCATTCACTATTATTTTCCCTTTCACTTTTTGCATATAAATCCACTAACTTAGTCTGATTCTTATAATAAGTGCGTCGACAACACACACAAGTGAAATTAGGCCTCTCACTTGATTTCACCTCAAATGTCGCAATTTCCCTCTGGAAATTATCTGTACTGGAAACCTGTACACTATCTTCCACATGACCCTCTTCTTCTTGCTCAATTTCAACATTCTCCTCTTTACTTCCAAAGTAACAAAACTCAATTTCTTCACATATATTCTTCACATCTATTTCAGAACCATGCAAAAGAGCAGCGCATAATTTTTTAAGCATAATTGCTGGACTCTTAGCATAATACAACATTCTAACTAATTTCCTCACTTTATTATGATGCACTGCTAGCATCCTGAAATGATGAAAAACACTCTGGCATACTCTCCTGGAAAGACAAGCCAGTGAATGACCATGCAAACCTGTCACTTCTCTCACTCTGCAAGGATCTAATTCTTGCAACAACCTTATTTTCTGCTTCAAACTTTTCTTATTAAATGACCGTACAAAATCACAAAGCAAATTGATGGAATCCTGTCGCACACTGCAAATACTACTACACTTCCAGGTGTACACAGGACCCTTAGCACGTCTTCCTAAAACCTCATTACCTAACACCTCTTCTGCCTCTGTTGTCACAAGTTTTTCTTTTTCAACTGGACAACCATCTTTCACTTCATAAGCACGACCACTGGTGTCAACTGCATGCACCAAATCATTATCCTGGAAATAACTCTCCTCATTAAAAAATGCCTCACAGCTTGAACTATGCATCCATTCTCCAGAAAAAACTTCACAAAAATTACTACGATTAACTATTCTCTTCCATCTACTATTTCTTTTGAAATCATAAATTGCCTTGTTTAGCTTCCTAATTCTATTGATTATCAAAATAAATAACTTACGTTTAATTTCAAATGCCTGATCAATAACTTTCTCAACTTTTTTTTTTCTCTTATAAAAAACCAGTTTCTGTTGACGTTTCTTAATATTTTTTAACAAATTGCCAATTATCCTGTTGCGGAACATTCGTTTACGAATCTCCCTAAACTGTTGTTTCCTTCTACTATCATGCACAGAGTTATCTCTTGCTCTAGCAGTAACATTTTTCATTGGTCTTTCCTTTCCATTTGATTTCCTTCTCGTTTTATGGACTGAAACATTTTCTGTAGTAATATTTTTTTTACTACATATATTTCTTATGAATTGTTTTGTGCTCTTACCCGGTGCTTTCTTCGTGACTTGACAAATCTTTTTGTTAGAGGACTGCTGCTTATTTTTTTTCACCTGCTGTCTTTGACGTTTTGCAGCCTTTCTCTGTCTTTCTATTGTAGGCATGGTGAAATCTTGAAATAATCTGCAGTTGAATCTGTGGTAAAATATATTAAAAAATGTTATTAACCATTATTACCAAAAAGTAAAACAATAACAGTGATCTTCAAAATATTTTGCATTTCCTAAATAGCGAATTTTAAGGAATAAATAGCGATTCTTTACCATTCCTAATTTGCAATGAGCAAATTGCTAATTGCAAGTTACCCATTCATTTCCATGGGCTAGGAGGCTCATAGGAATGAAGGTTTAATTTGCGATTAGCAATTTGCTCATCACAAATTAGGAATTTTTCCAAGGGTGCAGGGGTGTCTCAAGAACACCCTGCTGCACCCCTGAAAAAGAAATTTGGGGGCATATGGCACACATACATGCCCTAAGGGCATGTGTTGGCGTCATATGGGACCTTTTGTTTTTTAAAAAAAAAGCTTTTTGAAAAGAATTCACAAATTACCACCAATTTACCACAATAGTTTCCAAATCCTTAATGTCATTTTTACATATTTTTTGTTTGATACATTGCATTTAAGTAGTCACAAAATTTGCAAATCCTTCAGTGCAATTGCAAAATAAGGAATAGCAAATTTTGCTACTCCTTATTTTGCATCAAACTTGTTTGATACATACCATTTGTCTAATTTACATTTGCAAAGGCCGAAATTCGTAGAATTTTGATCTTTGCGAATGCTAATTAGCTTGATACATATGGCCCCAAGTGAGGCCTGTCTTGCGACATGGTGCATCTTTTGCATCACTGCTGCATCGGTTTCATGTGGTACGTTTTTTTTACACCATGACATATCTGCCTAAATGCATCAATTTGTAATGTTGTCGCCTCATAGCAAATCTTTTCCACCGCCGCTGCATCATAAAAGTGACGCACAGTGGCAGAAAAGAGGCATACACCTATCATAAATCTGTCCCTAGCATTTTAAATGATTAATCCAGGATGACAATAAGGTGTGGCCTATCCAAAGGTTTGTTTAAGTTGAGGCCTACTCAGGATTGCAGATTAAAGTTACGCTTGATGAAGAATACAGAGGAGATAATACATGTAAAGGCCTACCAATGAAGTAAGTAATGTCCACTTTATTGCACCAGTCATCATAAATGTATCCCTAAGCTTCTTATCTTGTTACAGATGAACCACCATATGTACCATCAAACTATTTTGCATTTCCTAAATAGCAAATTTTAAGGAATAAATAGCAATTCTTTACCATTCCTAATTTGCAATGAGCAAATTGCTAATTGCAAATTACCCATTCATTTCCATGGGCTAGGAGGCTCATAGGAATGAAGGTTGCAATTTGCGATTAGCAATTAGCTCATCACAAAATAGGAATTTTTTCAAGCGTGCAGGGGTATCTCAAGAACACCCTGCTGCACCCCTGAAAAAGAAATTTGGGGGCATATGGCACACATACATGCCCTAAGGACATGTATGGGCGTCATATGGGACCTTTTGTTTTTTAGAAAAAAATGCTTTTTGAAAAGAATTCGCAAATTACCACAAACTAGAAGTTGGTGGTAGTTTCCAAATCCTTAATATCATTTTTTACATATTTTTTGTTTGATACATTGCATTTAAGGAATCGAAAAATTTGCAAATCCTTCAGTGCAATCGCAAAATAAGGAATAGCAAATTTTGAATTAAGGACATTTTAAGTCATTTCCATATGTGCAGTGTTTTGAAATTATGATTTGAAAATCGTTTTTGGGGAAAAGTAATGGTTTGCAAATTTATGACAAGGACATAATGGTGTATGCTTCTCTATAAGGCATTTCAGTGTCTCTGATGTCATTTTTCCCATATTACATTATAAGACCTTTCCCCATGGAGCACATTCCTTGTAAATATGCTCCCACCTGAGCATGGCGAATTTAGATTTTGACTGTTTGAGTCACATAACCATGTTAAAAGTGACCCAAAAAAATTGCAAACATTTTAAAAAAACACATTCATGTGTCTTAAGGACATTTTAAGTCATTTCCCCATGGACAGTGTTTTCTAAGTGGCGCAAAAGAGGCATACACCTATCATAAATCTGTCCCTAGCATTTTAAATGATTAATTCAGGATGACAATAAGATGTGGCCTATCCAGAGGTTTGTTTAAGGTGAGGCCTACTCAGGATTGCAGATTAAAGTTACGCTTGATGAAGAATACAGAGGACATAATACATGTAACGCTCTACCAATGAAGTAAGTGATGTCAACTTCATTGCGCCAGTCATCATAAATGTATCCCTAAGCTTCTTATCTTCTTAGACATCAACCGCCATATGTATCATATAACTATTTTGCATTTCCAAAATAGCGAATTTTAAGGAATAAATAGCGATTCTTTACCATTCCAAATTTGCGATGAGCAAATTGCTAATTGCAAATTACCCATTCATTTCCATGGGCTAGGAGGCTCATATAAATGAAGGTGCAATTTGCGATTAACAATTTGCTCATCGCAAATTAGGAATTTTTCCAAAGCTGCAGGGGTGTCTCAATAACACCCTGCTGCACCCCTGAAAAAGAAATTTGGGGGCATATGGCGCACATAAATTTTAACAACATTCCTTTACCTCAAAAACGATTTTCAAATCATAATTTCAAAACACTGCACATGGGAAAATTACTTAAAATGTCCTTAAGATACATAAAAGCGTTTTTTGATTGCCTTTGCAGCATGTTTGTATCACTTTTAACATGGCTATGTAACACAAACATTCAAAATCTAAATTTGCCATGCACAGGTGGGAGCATATTTACAAGCAATTTGCGCCACAGACAAAGGTCTTACACTAAAATGGGAAAAATAACATCAGGGACAGTCAATTGCCTTATAAAGAAGCATACACCATTATGTCCTTGTCATAAATTTAAAAACAATTCCTTTTCCCCAAAAACGATTTTCAAATCATAATTTCAAAACACTGCACATGGGAAAATGACTTAAAATGTCCTTAAGACACATGAAAGCGTTTTTTGATTGCCTTTCCAGCATGGTTGGGTCACTTTTAACATGGCTATGTAACACAAACATTTAAAATCTAAATTTACCATGCACAGGTGGGAGCATATTTACAAGCAATTTGCGCCACAGAGAAAAGTCTTACATTAAAATGGGAAAAATAACATCAGGGACAGTCAATTGCCTTATAAAGAAGCATACACCATTATGTCCTTGTCATAAATTTAAAAACAATTCCTTTACCTCAAAAACGATTTTCAAATCATAATTTCAAAACACTGCACATGGGAAAATTACTTAAAATGTCCTTAAGACACATAAAAGCGTTTTTTGATTGCCTTTCCTGCATGGTTGGGTCACTTTTAACATGGCTATGTAACACAAACATTCAAAATCTAAATTTTCCATGCACAGGTGGGAGCATATTTACAAGCAATTTGCGCCACATAATTCATAATTTTCTCCTTAAAGCACACTATTCTCTATCTAAATTAAAGAAATATTTTCTCACCTTAGCAAATACTTTGAGTTTGAAAACAGTCTCAGAAACACACCAATTTGTCTTCAGCAGAGCAAAAGGTATGCACTCCAGAGTCTGCAGCTATCAAAAGCACAGAAATGCTGTAATTCTTCACACATATTTCTCATGTCACCCAATCAAAACTCTTCCCTCACTTTTTTTCAAATGAAAACCCTTCCCCCCTCTGCCCTTTCTGTCTTTTCTGCATGGCAACCACCTCTTGGAAGACTTCTGGTGTTTGCAAGTTCACACAACTTTGTTGCAATTGAACTCTGAACTCTCAGTGCACCTGCATATCCAGTGCATTCTTTCATTTAATGATTTTTTATTGACCATTCAAAATACATCTTTCAAAGAACACATCCGTGCACCCTAACTTTCTGTTTTCAGCAATCAAAATCCACCAATCACTGTTACTGCTTCATGAACACAGAAACTCCACAGTTTTTTTCATTTTAAACTCTCATTTTTTCAACTGCCATTTCATTGCCACACTTCATCTGACTGCAGGAGAACCTTCTCTCACCATGTTTTCTGTCTGGATTGTTGGACATAGTTATATTCACTGGGCTCAAAGGTACGTTGAAAACAGGAAATTACCTAACCTCAATTTACAAGATGTGGAAATTAAGTGGTTTGGCCACAGAGGATTAAAATGTCACCAATTGATACCATTGGTGAAAACCTTTATGCATTTGCCCAAACCTGACCTGTTAATTGTGCACTGTGGAGGTAATGACTTGGGCACTTTGACTGGTGTAGGTCTGGAAATGCTTTTAAAGGACACCTTTGAGCAATTAATGGCACTTTTTCCTCAGACTGCCTTGGTATATTCAAATATATGCCAAAGACAGAAATGGAGGTGGTCAAACCAATTTTGTCCACAAATTGAGAAGTCGAGGAAGCATGTAAACAAATCTGTTTCAGCTTACATGAGAGACCATGGAATGGGCTCCCTGTACAACAATAACTTGCGTTACTACATGCAAGATATCTACAGAGGAGATGGAGTTCACTTCTCAGATGAGGGCAACAGAGTTTTCACTCTGAATTTAAGAATGTGCATTGGTACCTACTTATAAGTACCTAAATGTACCATAAACCCAAAAGCTCTTCTCAGATCTACCCTACATCTGATCACTCACAATTATTATTTTACTCTAACATTTTTCACTAATTTCCAACAAAGTACGCTCCCTGGGGCGCTACCCGGTACGCGAACCGGGAGCTAACCTCGCGAAATGTTTTTTAAAAATGTTTTTTTTTCGCACATATAAGCCTCCTCACCCACCCTCAGAAAACCTAGGGGGTCAAGATAACTCTACCGTGCCCCCTTCTACCCATTCTGAACATTATTTGCCCTCCATCTTGTATCTTAATTCGACCGAAACACAAAATGGTGGACTCCCGGAACGCTTAAGGTTCGCGAACCGGGGCGCTCAACGGTTCGCGTACCGGGTCGCTCTCTGGGAAGCGCACCATCAAAAAAGGTGGGAAAGTAGTTCACAGAAAAGCCACTGGAGACAATTTCACCAAATATAGATTAGCTCATACTACATACCAATCCCTACCATTTTCACAAATTTGATTGGAATTCCATTTAGTCATTTAGCCTGTAGACCTCTCTAAATACCCTGAGGTAAATTACTTCACAAAACACATCTGAAGTGTTGGAATTGACAACCAATGAAAATGTTACTTTCATTTTCTATTTTTTTTACCTGACATTTCATTGGTTATATACCTGAATATATATAAAGGAAGAGAAGAAAACACAGCCATTTTGACTACTACTTCTTGCTGTACATTTCAATAGTATTTTCACTAATTCCTTCAACTTCTTTCTAAAGGTAAGTTTTTATTTTTAAAACTGAAGTATATTGTGCACTATAAGTTAATATGGTAAACTTTTTCTGATAGATATATACTATCCCTCTGTAGTAGTTATAGATTTAGAGAGACTTCTCTGTTATAGTTATGGATGGAGTTAGGCTTCTCTTGTATAATTATGAATTTACTTACGTTAAATCACATACACTTTTTTATATTCCTACTTCCACTCTGATACTATACACTGCCCAAAGATAAATTCACTGATAAAAAATGCCTATCTAAAATTATTCCCAACATTGCCCTATCTCTACTAATATATATTTTTTTAATCCAAATTTCAGGCAAAATGGAAGGCGAAAACCAAGTTTCTTTTGAAATGGACCTGCAAGAGAGCAGCCAAGAATTGATTGATACAATTGATCAAATTGACATTGAATTTTTCGATGAAACTTGGGACAATGAACTACTGCAATGTGTACAAGCAGTAGATAACCTCCTTGCAAATGAGGACATTTTACACCCTCAGAGACTACAATGTATATTCCATGATAATTATGACATTTCTGACAATGAAATGTTAGAAAGTTTAATAAATTATGAAACACAATCACATTAAAAAAAAATGCTTAAAAAATAAAGAAAATAAAAAATAATCAACAAAAACAACAATCAATTAACATACAGCATTTGAAAAGTCTATCATTCATTTTTCATTGCAGTACGCTGCCCAGAACGCTTCCCGGTTCGCGGACCGGGCGCTCCCCACGCAAAAAAAACAAAAATTTTTTTTTGTTTTTTTTGCCCCGCGGGGCCCTTTTAAAACCTCCACATTAAACCTAGGGGGTCAGGGAGGATCTAGTATGCCCCCTTATGGTCATTTTCGCCTTTGTTTTGGCCTCCTCTTGCCTCTCAATCCTACCGAGAGACAAGATGGCGGCCGCTCCGGACTGTTTAGAATGTTGACAGACACCGGAGAGCCAATCAGCTTAGCTACGCGAAGTTCCGGTACGCTTAAGGTCCGCGGACCGGAGCGCTGCCCGGAGCGCGCTTACAGATATATATCTTTTTTTAAACGTTAATTTCTCAAAATCCACTGGAGCACATATATTGAGACCTAGAAAAGGCACATCGGGCTACCAGTCCCTACAATTTTGCCAAGTTTCATGGAAATCCATTCAGCCGTTCGGGCTAAAAGTGAGGCCAACCGCCCTATGGAAAACTCAATGTTAAAAACACATTTTGGGACCCCCCTTTTTTCTCGGCCCCCCCTTGACGAAACCCCCCCAAATTTCCAAGGGCTGCTCAGAAACAAAATGTTCCATTTTCCAGAAAATTTCAGCCAATTCCGTCCACAAACGCCAAAGTTATTAGACATAGAATTTTCAAAAATCCCTTAGGGAAAAAATCCTAACTATATATACCTACTGGCGACCGCCAGTAGGTAATATATATATATATATACTGTACACTTTCAATGTTTACAAACTACATTGCACAAAAAAAGAGAATAAATACATTGTTTTACAAATATTATACAGCATAAGATTTTAACTAGAACTATTTGAACATTGATTTATAAAGAATTTTATATTATACAATGTTTAGGCATTATGTCTTTGTACTGTATATATTTTTACAAAATGTAAATAATAGTAGAAAAAAAGGAAAAAAATGTTTTTTTACTTACATACAAAACTACCTTAGAAAACAAACATTTTTTTTTATAATAACACTCATTTGGCTGTATATACAGAATTACCAGTACATCATGCACTTTCTTTTTTTGTGTTATCATTTTTTATTAGCAGGAAATACAAACATCATTAAATATTAAATAGTGAATATAAAATACTAAAGTTTTAAACCATTAATTTGACAACAAATCAGTAAAAAGCGGAAAATGATAGAATGTCAAGCTAGTAAAACATAAGTTACATATTTCATTAAAAGAATTCATTCGGAATAATATAAGGGAATGCAATATAAAGAATACAGAATCACACCAGTAGTAAGTATAAATATAATAGTAAAAGGTTGACTAATTGAAGACAATACACCATAGTCATAAGTCAGTGAACTAACAGTACCCAAAGGTCAATACTATATAATGAACAAAATAATCTAAGAAGTAAGGTTAGCAAGCAGATTAAAAAAAATATATATACTTGTTACTGGAAAACCTTTCCTCCATAACTTATTTTATTCTGTCTACAAAAGTTAAACAAAACTTCCAATAAATCATGCACTTTCAATGTTTAAGAGCTACACTGCAAAAACAAAAGTCAAAATTTTAAGAGGAGACAAATACACAGTTGTACAAATGTTATACGGATAATGTTTTGGAATATATTGGATAAATGTAGCTTTATAATAAGTATCAAATTTTACAATAGTTTGTATTAAAAAAAATATTGTTTTGAAAAAATCACAAAAAATCCTGCATATATTTTTTTAAGCCATTGCAAATGTCTTAACAGTACAACAAAATAACATTACTTATGCAAGTTAAGAAAAGAAATTACAAAATTTAAAGCGTCATTAATTTTGTTTTTTGATAATACAAGTAGGCAACCATTATATAATAATTAAAATGATGATATTGTATACAGCACATACCAATAACATTGAAAGAATATTCTTTAGTAAAAATGACACCATTTAACACAAAAATATAGATAGACTGATTGACATTGCCAGTGCTTGTTTAAAACAATGTTTTTCCAGAATTAAAAGTTATACAAACAACATGACGCAAACAAGTTGTTACAGGAACAATCAAGTTGATCAGTTTCCATGTTACCGCTCCTGTGAAAGGGGCATCATTGGTAACTATGAGGTACTCTATCATCAATGTTAACAAAGTTGTGTTCATAATAACGCACTACATACCCATGAGGGTCTCAAGGCGCTGAATAATGTGTAACCATAGAGACACTGTTGACAGTTGAGAGGTACAAGAGCGTCTATTCTGCTCACTTTGGAGCCATAACTGACCTTTGAACTCCTGCCATCCGTGTGACTCCCTTTTTAGGTCTTGCCTAGGCAGCGCGCACGCGCTACTCTAGGAAAAATTACCTCTTGGAATCGCTCTGGACTTCCGGCCTATTGCTTGCTGTTATGTGCATCGGCTCGCAAGTGCTCGTGCACCACTCGCGGGACTACCGGCCTATGGCTTGCTGTTGTGAGCAGCGTCTCGCAAGCGTACGCGCACCACTCGCGGGACGCTGCAGTTGTATTCACGGCTGGGCTTGTTTTAAATCAAATATGTGAATTATTCCCACTTTGCTGTGCCTTTCTTGTCTACGTGTGTAAGTGCATGCGTTTCTCAAGCTAGGGAGGGCGGGCGTGTCCCTTCTCACTCTTGCTTACACAATGGGGATCACCGGGTCAATATTCAGGGCTGGGTAATCTTCACACTTCGGCCATTGCAAATGGTACATGTAGAGAGTGGCTTGCCAGGTGGTAAATATTGTCTAGGTGCTCCAGTGTGTTTTTTTGTTTTTTTGCATCTGGGAGAAGTGGGGGCTGGGAGATAAGCTCTTTGCTCCGAAGCCCACATTTTGGTCATGTGGAGATGAGTGGATTGGAGTCTAGATGCCCTTTGGCAGTCTTCAGTGTGGCCGCTCCACTCACTGCCTTTCTGTGTAGCCCACACATGGGTGCATGGCAATGAACCCTATCTCCATAGGCAGACCATGCAGTATGTGCCCCAGTTTTTGTGTCTCTTTTAATTTCTGGAACTGGGTTCTTTAGATATATATTGGCGACCCAGTTAGCTTGTGTCGTAGGTGACTGTCTAGTAAACTCATACGGCTGCACCACTCCCGTGTAAACCTTCATCTGGGTGATTGCACCATGAAGGCAGAAACAAGCCCGGTCCTTCATAACACGAAACTTAGAATTCTGTTTTTGATTGCATTTTTTTTTCTGTCTCTTGTTCCAACTAGCTTCTGTGAAGTGCCATTTTAGCTGCCTGCAGTTTAAGTGCTGGGTTAAGTGTGGTCTCCTTAACAAATGATAAAATGCCTGTGAGCACTGAAAGCAGTGGCATTTGTAAAACATCACTAGTAAAACAACCACGAGTTGCTGTTTTTACACTGCACATTTTTATTGCAAGCACATGGGGGCAATGTTTATCATTTGTTTTCAGTTTGTGACACATGCTTCCAATAAAACTAGGAGTTCCACCTTCTTGCAAGGCTAGCAGCATTGGTTTTGCAAATGCTTGCTTGATCTTGTTATTAGCTCCTGTTGGTAAGAACTCATGCAGCAAGCTAGAGCCTCGAAGGGCTGCATGAATCGAGGGATTTGTTATTTGTAGACGTGCAATGAAGTCTGTGTTGGCCAGCCTGTGGCATGTTCATGCAGACTCGAGGGGGTGCTTTTCCTATAGTCCCCACTTTGTTTCTGGAACTCAGAGTTTGTTGCTTCGGCCTGCACGGGGCACTCTCAGGGGGCGCTGTGGATGGTAATCCCCACCCCAGGTGACCCCTAAATGTACATCATTCAAGGTGATCAGTAAAAGGCGATGTTGATGAGCTGGTGTCTGAAGGGTGTGATCCTAACCTTGGCTTCTCCACATGACCACGATTGCATGAACCTGTGACACGAATGTCTCGTCCTGCACCTCTGGCTCTCTACCTGGCGAGCATCGGCAGTAGACTGAACCTCAACATCAAGAGTATCTGTTTGGACCAGCCACGCCTAGAAGTGTCTCCCTCGCCTTATATTGTACTAGTCTCACTATTCACCATCTGGTGAAGTGAGACCACGAGAGCTGTCTCGTCTGCTACAATAACCTTTATGAAGCGCTGTGCCGGTGTCTAGGCGCTGTTCATCGGGTGATGTGCATGCTAGGTGGAGGCCATCGATCATGAAAGGCTTCTGCTGTGTCTTAAGAGGTTGGCCAGATGCTGCTTGCTTGCGCTGCCGCAGTCCACAGGTGACCGGCCACTTCGACATGTACAGTGGGGTTGTAGGCCATGTGTGCTGTGCGGTGCATCCTGCTTTTTCCTTCCACACCGGATGCTTTTGAGTGGAGTGGGAGTTGTAGGGGGTGAGTGCTGTGCGGTGCATCCTGCTTTGTCCTTCCACACCGGCTGCTTTTGAGTGGAGTGGGAGTTGTAGGCCGTGTGTGTTGTGCGGTGCATCCTGCTTTTTCCTTCCACACCGGCTGCTTTTGAGTGGAGTGGGAGTTGTAGGCCGTGTGTGCTGTGCGGTGCATCCTGCTTTGTCCTTCCACACCGGCTGCTTTTGAGTGGAGTGGGAGTTGTAGGCCGTGTGTGCTGTGCGGTGCATCCTGCTTTTTCCTTCCACACCGGCTGCTTTGGAGTGGAGTGGGAGTTGTAGGCCGTGTGTGCTGTGCGGTGCATCCTGCTTTTTCCTTCCACACCGGCTGCTTTTGAGTGGAGTGGGAGTTGTAGGCTGTGTGTGCTGTGTGGTTCATCCTGCTTTTTCCTTCCACACCGGCTGCTTTTGAGTGGAGTGGGAGTTGTAGTCCGTGTGTGCTGTGTGATGCATCCTGCTTTTTCCTTCCACACCGGCTGCTTTTGAGTGGAGTGGGAGTTGTAGGCCGTGTGTGCTGTGCGGTGCATCCTGCTTTTTCCTTCCACACCGGCTGCTTTTGAGTGGAGTGAGTTTGTAGGCCGTGTGTGCTGTGCGGTGCATCCTGCTTTTTCCTTCCACACCGGCTGCTTTTGAGTAGAGTGGGAGTTGTACTCTGTGTGCGCTGTGCAGTGCATCCTGCTTTTTCCTTCCACACCGGCTGCTTTTGAGTGAAGTGGGAGTTGTAGGGGGTGTGTGCTGTGCGGTGCATCCTGCTTTTTCCTTCCACACCGACTGTTTTTGAGTGGAGTGGGAGTTGTAGGCCGTGTGTGCTGTGCGGTGCATCCTGCTTTGTCCTTCCACACCGGCTGCTTTTGAGTGGAGTGGGAGTTGTAGGCCGTGTGTGCTGTGCGGTGCATCCTGCTTTTTACTTCCACACCGGCTGCTTTTGAGTGGAGTGGGAGTTGTAGGCCGTGTGTGCTGTGCGGTGCATCCTGCTTTTTCCTTCCACACCGGCTGTTTTTGAGTGGAGTGGGAGTTGTAGTCTGTGTGTGCTGTGCGGTGCATCCTGCTTTTTCCTTCCACACCGGCTGATTTTGAGTGGAGTGGGTGTTGAAGGCCTTGTAGCTACCTGCTGGTGTGCCTTCTATCACCCTGGCCCACCCCCTCCCATGCATACTGTTTGCACTACGCGGCTGCACCACTGAAATCCTTGCACTGCCCCTACCTGCCCGCCACTGCCAGGGCGTCGAGCTCTGGTGTCCGTTGCAGGGCAGAAAGGCAAATTCCTCTTCTTACCACTACATCATCACTGGATGGGGCTTGGAATAAACCAGATCCTTCTCTGCACCCCTCTTCTCAGTCAGTCATCTATTAAACTTTACTCCTCCCAGAGCAGGGTCTGCTATCCACCCCTGCTAGGGGAGCTCCTGTTGCTCCGGGGTGGACCTTACAAAGCATGTTAACAAATTGATGTATTTAGTGCATGCCTTCGGGTCCCTCACCTCTGTCCTGAGTAGACTCTGCCATGGATGCTGTATCCTGTCCTTGCCGTCGGATGGACAGAGTAGAGAATTTACCGTCTGTAGCCTGTCCCTGTAGAGGGTGCTTCGCCGTCACGCCTGTGTGGCCCCGGTACAGCTTTACTGGCTGCCTGTAGTTAGTGCATGACATGGGTTACTGGAGTTGTTTATTTCTTTACTCCTGGGTGGAGTAAACCGGAGCAATGAAATTCTGACATTTCCATTTCACTTATAATTGGTGATCATAACTAACTCACTCTCAATAACTCACTCACTAACTCTCTCACTCTCACTAACTAAATCTCACACTCTCTCACTAACTCAATAACTCTCTCACTAACTAACTCACTCGCTAACTCTCTCACTCTCACTAACTCTCTCACTCTCACTAACTCAATAACTCTCTCTCACTCACTAACTCACTCGCTAACTCTCTCACTCTTACTAACTCTCTCACTCTCTCTCACTAACTCAATAACTCTCTCTCACTAACTAACTCACTCGCTAACTCTCTCTCTCTCACTAACTCTCTCACTAATTTTATCACTCTTACTAACTAACTCTCTCAATCTCTCACTATCTCTCAGTAATTAACTCACTAAATCTATCACTCTCACTAACTAACTAAGTAACCTTCACTCTCCTGTTATTTATACCCACCCCTTTAACAATAAACACCATAAAAAGCAACGAATAGAACAGGCAGATACAAGTTGCCAGTATTCAAACATAAAAAATCACAAACAATTACTTCTAATTAATAGTTTTTTATCATCGTCATTTTGTTGTACATTATACATCATAAGTAACAAAAATGCTTCTCACACTTCTTTATTATAACATTTCAGCATACTTCAGACTTCTGCACAACACAGCTTAAAAACAAACACAAACTCAATATCTCTGCTTTAACACTTATTAGTTCCCAAAGGCAAGACCTATTGGCTATGCCAATGCTTGTTTTGTTTATTTCAGCAGGATTACTTCTGGAGGGACTTCTAGTGTCACTTTTTGTCACTATTAAATTAGCTTTACACATTCCCTTTATTGCTGGATTTTGAGACTCTTCACAGCCTGGATCCAGAGTACAAGTCCCCATGGGGCTGCTGCAGGAACCTTGCTGTCACTGGAGGGGGCGTGGCTACCCACAATCATTTGCATACCCAGAAGCCTCTGCAGCAAACATCCGATTCATCAGTGCAGGTGACACAGGCGTGTGTTTAATAGCAGGAGGAGTATTTGTAGCTCTGCATGCAGAGGCATTCATGAAAGTGACCGGCACGTCACCGTTGTAAAGTCACCCTACCAGTAGTAAGTGATATTTTTTATCGCGATTGCGCGAATAGATATGGAAGACACATTTTCATTGGTTTGTAAATTACGCGGGTCACGCGCACTCCGAGGGGCCGTGCGAAGCGGAATTCATTTCCAATTTTTGGAGGGTTTCTGTGCAAGAAACTCCGTTATTGGTCAGAAATGTGAGCGTCCTGGGGCGGTCGGGCTTCCTCGGCTGCTGAGGAGAGGAGGCGTCACAGCGTCACGTGACTCAGTACGAGGCGCCTGCGCGAAGGAGCGGGAGGTGCAACGCTCCCTCCTGTCGCTAGAGATCGGGAGACTCGAGAGGGAAAGTTAGTGCGTCACCAGCAATCTGAATACCCACAATCCTGTGCGCGCCCCATAATGCTGCTTCACTTTCATCCTAAAAGCAGGGCTCTTTGCGGCATTGAATATGATAAAGAGCGGACATTTAAGAACGAAGGGGCCAGAGTATCAGCCCGCTAGCAGGAAGGCACGAACCGTAGTTAGGCACACTTCTTTACTAAGGGAGGGTTCTGGGTAATTTGCTTCTCATGTGACATTTTGTTAGGGAATGGTAAAATCAATAACAATCACTCCTTTGACCTACATGAAAGGTGCACCTGGGGCGGCGCGGCCAGAGAGTGCATCGAGGCGCTTCGAGGGTCCCTTTGAAGCCCCCACCACCAGGAGTGCCACTGCTGCCCCCCTACCGACCCCTGCAGCAGTGGAGCGCGCCCGTCGCCCACTGTTCCTGGCCTGGCACACACAGGTGCCCCTTCATCCGTCCTGAAGACAAAGAGACCAGCAGAGGATTTCAAAGCCCACTGTAATGTTGGTAGCTCCCACACTGAACACTGAGACTCTGTAGGTGTATAAATCATTTATTTTCATCCATCACAAGTAATCAGAGCATAAGGGCGCCGAGCGTCTACACAGCAATCGCTCCGGTCGCCAACTGCCGTTTTTCCCTTTCGCGCCTTCACCCCAACTGTCTGCTGCGCATGCGCGAGTCTCGCGCTCCTGTCTATAGCGTAACGCGTCACCGCGTTTACGCTAATAGACTAGAGCGCATACTACATATCTCCCCTTTTTAACAATAACAAATTAACTTTATTCCAACTCTACGATATGTCCATGGTTCCCAATGTTCTCTGGCTAGCGCCCATGTCTAACACATCTATGGTTAATGTCCACTCATTTCAAAGTCTCTATATCGAGAGGGCATCGTGACTGCCCTGCCACTACGGGTGTGTCTTACCGGCATGTTCTCTTCCACCTCTCTTTCTCCGCCTGATCTCGCTCCATCTCTCTGATCTCCACTCTGTATTACGCCGGTCGGTGTATCATCTCCGGCTGTGGACCCAGTGCGGGGATTTCCCACCTCACAGTCCTCTCCTATTCCGTTGGGAAGAACTTCATCATCTTGCTCAGGTTGAGGCCTGTTTTCATGGGAGTCCACCTGTGTCTCTATCACCTCCAGCTTGGGCCATACAACTATCTTGTTTACTCTGGCCATGCGATCTTGGGACCACACCCTGCCGTCGCTGAGGAGGGCTGCTCTGCCTCGCACCTCCTTGACCTGTAACGGCTGACTATATTTGCTGTAGGGTAGGGAGTTTAACCCTGACCCACTCTCCTTCCTCCAGCTTTGTCCCTTTCGCATTTCGACGTTTGTCATAGTTTGCGGCATAGATCTTCTGGGCCTTTTCTAAGTTGTGCTGAACCACCGCAGGGGACCATTTGCTAGTGATGGTCTTCTCCCTCCATACTACATTGTCCCGGGTGAACGGATGCCGTCCTCTCAACACTTGGAATGGACTGTACCCCACAGCCGTGGGGGTGATCCTGTAGGCCCACAGCATACTCATCACTTCAGTCTCCCAGTCCTTACCCTGCGTGATGGCCGCCTGTATGGAGCCCATTAGCACGCGGTTGAACCGCTCCACTTGACCATTGCATGCAGGATGATACACTGCCGTGTGTTTAGACTCAATCCCATTCCTCCTCATAAACTTAATCCATTTGTCCGAGACAAACTGCGGGCCATTGTCACTGAGGATAGTTTTGGGAATGCCTTCTCTTAAGAACAACGTCGTCAGGAATTTCAGAATCGTGTCCGTATCCATGGATTCTTGAATATCCACCTCAGGCCATTTGGAATATTTGTCTATGACCACACACAAATACTTGTTCACTCCTTGGCTGTCCAGGACAGGCCCTAGTATGTCGATGGCCACGTTTTCCCAGGGGCCCTTTGGCGTGTCAAACTTCCCCAAGGCTGGTCGGAGTGGTCTCAGCACTTTGTCAGCGCCTTGGCATTGGCCGCACTCCCTTACTTGCCTTTCAATGTGTACATCCATGCCTGGCCACCAATACATTTGCTTGACACGTGCTTTGGTCTTTACAATACCTAGGTGGCCCTCGTGAAGTAGAGTCAGTAATCTTGGAATTAGTGAAACTGGAGGCACGACCCTCTCACCTCTGTAGATGAACACTCCCGAGTCACTCAGGGACAGTTCTTCTCTTATTTCATAGAACCTCCGTACTCCATCGGTGAGCCTCCTTTTGTCAGGCCAGCCCGACGTCAAATAACTCCTTATCTCAACCTTTCCCACGTCCTGATCATAGGCAGCCGCCCATTCCTGGATACTTATTGACCTCTCATAGTCCTCCATGCTTGCCACCATCTCCTCCTTATCCAGGGCATCCTCCGGCGCCACTTCCATCGCCGCAGCTCTGCTGAGATAGTCCGCGACCCTGTTCTGCGTTCCTGGCAGGTATTCGACATCATAGGTGTAATCGAGCAGCTTCAGAGTCATTTTTGCTATTCTCGGGGTCGCCGTTTCATGACCCGAGGAAGTCAGGACTTTGATCAAGGGTTTATGATCAGTTTGAAGCTTGAATCTTGTGCCCCATATGAACTGCCGGAACCTGCCCAAAGCCCAGGTGACTGCCAGCATCTCTTTCTCAATGACGCTGTACCTTTGCTCCGTCGGAGACAACGCACGTGAAGCAAAGCTGATCGTTTCAGTAGCTCCATTATCCCTCACTTGTGCCAGAACAGCCCCTAAGCCCTTATCACTGGCATCTGTTGTCACCACAGTCTTGCCCGAGGGTACAAACCCTTGCAGTGGAACAGCTTGGCTGATGCAGTCTTTGATCGTGTCAAATTCCAATTGCGCTTCTGAATCCCACTCAAACTTGGTCTTGTCTCTGATGAGTTGCCTCATTCTGTATGTCCTGGTGGCAAAGTGTCTCACAAACTTACTATAATACTCGGCCATTCCAAGGAACGACCGCACTTCCTCCTTGGAGCTGGGAGCCCTTGCATCCTTTATGGCTTTCACGTTTCGTTCCTTGGGTGAAATTCCCTTCGTGCTGATCTCATGACCCAAGTATATCACCGAGTGGGTCCCTATCTTGCATTTGCTCCATTCCGCCTTTAGCCCCTTGTTTTGCAGCACTTCCAGAACTCTTTGCAGTTTCCTGTCGTGATCTCCTTTGGAAGAGCCCATCACCAGGATGTCATCCTGAAAGTACTGTACCCCCGGAATGTCCTTGAACAGCCGATGCATCAGCTTCTGAAATACAGCCGCTGCGGATGCCAGGCAGAAGGGCATTCTCCGGAACTGGTAGCACCCAAAAGGTGTAATGAAGGCGGTGTACTTCCTGCTCGACGGATGCAGCTCAATCTGATAGTATGCAGACGTGAGATCTATGGTGGAGAAGTGAGTCACACCTTTTGTCTTGGCGAGCATCTCCTCGATTCTAGGTAGGGGAAACTTCTCCACGATGAGATTTTTGTTGAGCTCACGGAGGTCAACGCAGAGACGAACCTGTCCATTTGGCTTCTTGACCACTACCAAGGGGGATAGCCACTCCGCACTGTCCACCGGCTCTATGACGCCTTGCTCCTCCAGCCTCAGGAGTTCCTGTTGTACCGCTCCACTGGTAGACATGGGTATGTTCCTGACTTTATGCACCACTGGTACTGCGCCCTCCTTGAGGACCATTCTGTGGACGAACTTGTCCAGTTTCCCAACTGAGCCATCAAAAACTTTGGGGTATGCTGACTTCCAATCTTCATCTCTCGTGAGGGGCCACTCGTCTGTCAAGAGAATCTGCTCTTTGCCTCCCGGGTTGAGTATGATTCCCAGATCTCCTGCGTCTCTCCACCCCAGCACTGAAGGACCTCTCTCTGCTATATACAGGGTGCACGTGGCTGACCTCCCTCTGAATTCGAATATGAAGTCTTGGCACCCCACTAGAGGAATGGCGTTCTCAGTGTACGAGATGGGTCTGATGTCCGGCGGCCATAGGTCTGGCCCCACCACGGGCACAAAGTCTTCTTCCCATATGGATCTTTGCACGATGGTCCAAGGAGATCCTGAATCGACGGCCACATGTACCTTCACTCCCCCTATCAGCATGTCCGTGCGAGGCTTATCTCTTCGCTTTCCCGTCACCTCTAACACTTGGTCCTCGATGCATAACACCAAATCGTCGTCTTCCAGGTCGTCCTCCCCGCTGACTTCCGCTGTGGCCGCATCGACGCACTTGACCGTGGATTTCTTCCCCTTCTTGCGGCATACTTTTTCAAAATGGCCGACCAGGCCACAAAACGAGCATCTGGCGCGGAACGCGGGACAGCGTTTATCCTGCGCCAAATGTGCCGTGCTGCCACATCTATAACACGCATACTTGTTGTCTGGACCAGGGCGGACTGTCTGCTTCCCTGTCCATCTCGACTCCTTCCTCTGATCTCCAAACGCCCCTCTGGGTTTGCTGGGCTGGGGTGCCTCGTCTATCTTGTTGACCAACTGTCTCGGTGCACTCTCACGTTTGGCTGCTTCTGCACCGCGTTTTGACATCTCAGCCTTTTTGACCATAGCAACAACTTCTTTAAGCGATGTCTCACTCTGCGCCCACAGTTTGTCCTGGACAGACCTGCACGTGGTGTGCATGACAATTTGGTCTTTGATATACTCCTCCTGAAGACCCCCGTACTGGCACGTGATGGCCAGGCGTCGGAGCGCCGCCACATAATCATCAATCGATTCACCAACCTCCTGCTTCCTCTGTTGGAAATTGAACCTGTCTATGGAGACGCAAACTGCTGGGCGGTAATGGCTGTCCAAATCATCCAGTGCATTCTTAAAGACATCTGTTTCAGTCGCTCCCCTCTCCTTGGGCACCAGGTTCTTGAACACTCTCACTCCCTCCGGGCCCAGATTGTGGAGTAACAGTCTCTTCTTCCTTTCCGGGGTGAATGCCCCTTCATTTTCGTCTTCAAGTGCTTCGATATAGTTTTGAAAGTATTCCTTCCAATCTTCCCACTTTAGCTGTGGTTCTCCCGGTCTAGGTAGGAATGGGACGGGGGCCATCAGAGCCGACGCTTGAGTCGCCATCCTGACTCCGCCTCTGGGGTCTACCACCTGGTCACCGTGTTGAATAGGTACACCGGATGCTCCTGCACTCCCTGCCGTGTTACCTTGCCCTCTGGGACTACCTGGGGTGCTGTCCCTTATAGTCTGCGTGGGGTTATCGGTCTGTGCCCCTTCCTCTGTCTCGGGGGTGATGCCTTTGGTTGCCAGGTTGCTGGCTGTGCTCTCCTTCCCTAGCCCGGCACTGACCTGGTTATTGGAGCTGTATTGTAGTTATTTTCGTACTGTTCCACTACTGCCACGCCCTTTGCTCGACCTTGTTGCTGTTTTTTTTCTTCTGCAGGTTGGTGTGGGGCTGTTGTGGAGTCCCTACTCCTGACCACTGTCTTCCTGGTGTTCGTGGTCCCAGCCTCGTCGCCAATGTAATGTTGGTAGCTCCCACACTGAACACTGAGACTCTGTAGGTGTATAAATCATTTATTTTCATCCATCACAAGTAATCAGAGCATAAGGGCGCCGAGCGTCTACACAGCAATCGCTCCGGTCGCCAACTGCCGTTTTTCCCTTTCGCGCCTTCACCCCAACTGTCTGCTGCGCATGCGCGAGTCTCGCGCTCCTGTCTATAGCGTAACGCGTCACCGCGTTTACGCTAATAGACTAGAGCGCATACTACACCCACGACCTCAGCTTGTTTGTCTAAATAGCGCAAAGCCCCTCAAGCCGAGGCCCTCCTGGACACGGCACGCCTGAAGCGCCACCCTGCGACCGACACGGGTACTGCAGCCTGCAAAGAAAAGGAAGGATTTCTCTTCGTTTCCAAAGGACCCCAAAGATCAAGGGGGGTCTGCGCCCCCTCCTCCCACCTGACACCCCCTCGGGGCTCCTTTACAACCCAGAGCTCCCTGGAATCCCAGCCAGGGTAGGAGCAGGAGAAAAGACCATTCCCCTGGCCTCCCCCCACAAACTTGTCCTAAAGGATACTCCTGCAAACAAATGGAGCTCCAGCCCCGGCACTTTCAAGGTTCCAGGCCTCAGCATATCACAGGAGCACTTTATTGGGCTCTGCCAAACTTAAAGTGCCACACCTGCCTGCCACTACCAAAGGTGGACATTAAAGTGCCACACCTGCCTGCCACTACCAAAGGTGGACACTAAAGTGCCACACCTGCCTGCCATTACCAAAGGTGGACACTAAAGTGCCACCCCTGCCTGCCATTACCAAAGGTGGACACTAAAGTGCCACACCTGCCTGCCATTACCAAAGGTGGACACTAAAGTGCCACCCCTGCCTGCCATTACCAAAGGTGGACACTAAAGTGCCACACCTGCCTGCCATTACCAAAGGTGGACACTAAAGTGCCACACCTGCCTGCCACTACCAAAGGTGGACACTAAAGTGCCACACCTGCCTGCCATTACCAAAGGTGGACACTAAAGTGCCACACCTGCCTGCCATTACCAAAGGTGGACACTAAAGTGCCACCCCTGCCTGCCTATACCAAAGGTGGACACTAAAGTGCCACACCTGCCTGCCATTACAACAGGTGGACACTAAAGTGCCACACCTGCCTGCCATTACCAAAGGTGGCCACTAAAGTGCCACCCCTGCCTGCCATTACAACAGGTGGACACTAAAGTGCCACACCTGCCTGCCATTACAACAGGTGGACACTAAAGTGCCACACCTGCCTGCCATTACCAAAGGTGGACACTAAAGTGCCACACCTGCCTGCCACTACCAAAGGTGGACACTAAAGTGCCACACCTGCCTGCCATTACCAAAGGTGGACACTAAAGTGCCACACCTGCCTGCCATTACCAAAGGTGGACACTAAAGTGCCACCCCTGCCTGCCATTACCAAAGGTGGACACTAAAGTGCCACCCCTGCCTGCCTATACCAAAGGTGGACACTAAAGTGCCACACCTGCCTGCCATTACCAAAGGTGGGCACTAAAGTGCCACACCTGCCTGCCATTACCAAAGGTGGGCACTAAAGTGCCACCCCTGCCTGCCACTACCGAAGGTGGACACTAAAGGGCCACACCTGCCTGCCATTACCAAAGGTGGACACTAAAGTGCCACCCCTGCCTGCCATTACAACAGGTGGACACTAAAGTGCCACACCTGCCTGCCCTTACCAAAGGAGGACACTAAAGTGCCACACCTGCCTGCCATTATCAAAGGTGGACACTAAAGTGCCACCCCTGCCTGCCATTACCAAAGGTGGACACTAAAGTGCCACACCTGCCTGCCATTACCAAAGGTGGACACTAACGTGCCACACCTGCCTGCCATTACCAAAGGTGGACACTAAAGTGCCACACCTGCCTGCCTATACCAAAGGTGGACACTAAAGTGCCACACCTGCCTGCCATTACCAAAGGTGGGCACTAAAGTGCCACCCCTGCCTGCCATTACAACAGGTGGACACTAAAGTGCCACCCCTGCCTGCCATTACCAAAGGTGGACACTAACGTGCCACACCTGCCTGCCATTACCAAAGGTGGACACTAAAGTGCCACACCTGCCTGCCACTACCAAAGGTGGACACTAAAGTGCCACACCTGCCTGCCATTACCAAAGGGACACTAAAGTGCCACACCTGTCTGCCATTACCAAAGGTGGACACTAAAGTGCCACACCTGCCTGCCATTACCGAAGGTGGACACTAAAGTGCCTCACCTGCCTGCCATTACCAAAGGTGGACACTAAAGTGCCACCCCTGCCTGCCATTACCAAAGGTGGACACTAAAGTGCCACCCCTGCCTGCCATTACCAAAGGTGGACACTAAAGTGCCACCCCTGCCTGCCACTACCGAAGGTGGACACTAAAGTGCCACCCCTGCCTGCCACTACCGAAGGTGGACACTAAAGTGCCACACCTGCCTGCCATTACCAAAGGTGGACACTAAAGTGCCACCCCTGCCTGCCATTACAACAGGTGGACACTAAAGTGCCACACCTGCCTGCCATTACCAAAGGTGGACACTAAAGTGCCACCCCTGCCTGCCATTACCAAAGGTGGACACTAAAGTGCCACCCCTGCCTGCCACTACCAAAGGTGGACACTAAAGTGCCACACCTGCCTGCCATTACCAAAGGTGGACACTAAAGTGCCACCCCTGCCTGCCTATACCAAAGGTGGACACTAAAGTGCCACACCTGCCTGCCATTACCAAAGGTGGGCACTAAAGTGCCACCCCTGCCTGCCACTACCGAAGGTGGACACTAAAGTGCCACCCCTGCCTGCCATTACCAAAGGTGGACACTAACGTGCCACACCTGCCTGCCATTACCAAAGGTGGACACTAAAGTGCCACACCTGCCTGCCACTACCAAAGGTGGACACTAAAGTGCCACACCTGCCTGCCATTACCAAAGGGACACTAAAGTGCCACACCTGTCTGCCATTACCAAAGGTGGACACTAAAGTGCCACACCTGCCTGCCATTACCAAAGGTGGACACTAAAGTGCCTCACCTGCCTGCCATTACCAAAGGTGGACACTAAAGTGCCACCCCTGCCTGCCATTACCAAAGGTGGACACTAAAGTGCCACACCTGCCTGCCATTACCAAAGGTGGACACTAAAGGGCCACACCTGCCTGCCATTACCAAAGGTGGACACTAAAGGGCCACACCTGCCTGCCATTACCAAAGGTGGACACTAAAGTGCCACACCGGCCTGCCATTACCAAAGGTGGACACTAAAGGGCCACACCTGCCTGCCATTACCAAAGGTGGACACTAAAGGGCCACACCTGCCTGCCATTACCAAAGGTGGACTCTACCCAGTATGTATGACCAATGTTTATTTTACCCCGCACAGATCGTTCAAATGGTCTAAAATGTTTGCACTGTCTACAGCAAAATGGTGAAAACTTTGAAATAATTTACAATCAGACAACAAAGGTATTCATAGGATCCCAATAGCTCAGAAACAAATTACCCAGAAACTTACCCTTAGTAAAGTAGTGTGCCTAACTACGGTTCGTGCCTTCCTACTAGCGGGCTGATACTCTGGCCCTTCGTTCTTAAATGTCTGCTCTTCATCGTTTTTAATGCCACAAAGAGCCCACAGGATTGTGGGTATGCAGAGTGCTGCTGACGCGCTGACTCTCCCTCTGGAGCCTCCCGACCTCTAGCGACAGGAGGGAGCGTTGCACCGCCCGCTCCTTCCTGCAGGCGCGCGTCAGTACTTCGCACAGGCGCCTCGTACTGCGTCACGTGACCCTGTGACGTCTTCCGGTGGCGCCCGCGGGAGCCTCCTCTCCTCAGCAGCCGAGAAGGCCCAACCGCCTCAGTATCTCTCATTTCAACCAATCACGGAGTTTCTTGTACAGAAACCCTTCAAAAATTTGAAATGACCTCTGCTTCTCATGGCCCCTCGAAGTGCGCGTGATCTGCGGAAGAAACTGTATAAATATTCTACTTGATGATCTGTTCGCGCAATTACAATAAAAAATATCACGTACTACTAGTAGGGTGACTTTACAGCGGTGACGTCTCAGTCACTCTCATGAATGCCTGTGAGTGCACAGCTACAAATACTCCTTCTCCTATTAAACAAACGCCTGTGTCACTTGTAGTGATGAATCGGGTGTTTGGCGCAGAGGCTTCTGGGTATGCAAATGATTGTGCCTGGCCACGCCTCCTCCAGTGCCAGCAAGGCTCCTGCAGCAGCCCCATGGTTTCTTGTGCTCTGGGTCCAGGCTGAGAAACTCAGGGCGGTATAACACTCCATCTTTTGCTTCTGCACAAACCTTAGAATTCTTATTATCCGGAGATAGCATGACCGCACCTGGCAAAAGATCGCCCTCTCAGCAGCAGTGAACAGAAAACAAGGACTGCACACTTCCTGTGCCACCTATGAAAGATTCCAGCTGAGCGGAGACTGGAGCCACCACACCTGGCATCGAACCATGAACAGACTGGACAGATCAAGCCTGCTGAATGAAATGCACAATGGCAGGGCTCTTCGGCGGAAAGAGCTGGTGAACAGCTACATTCAGACTAGTGAAGGGATTTCAGAATGGTGCTTAGGTTTGTGTGACACACTTCCAAACTTGGTCATTCATCTGCTGTTGGCCGAGAAAAGGCACAATGTGCATTGCCCTTCCTAAATTCAGAGCTCATGCAACGCCCTAAGGAAGATACTTTGCTTTACTCAGAGCTTTCTGATACTACAGGTAAAAACAAAGGTTGTGTTCACCACACTAGTCAGACCTGTGAATTCCCAGCAGAGAGGAGGGGTGCAAAGCATCTGTCACTGAATACCCATCTCCTCTCCCAGCCTATCTCAGGTAGGAAAAAAGCTCACCCATATTACCTCAAAATGTCTGAAATGTCATCAGACAGGAGAGGTCCTGTAACGCTAAGCACCAGGCTACATGTTGCCATTCCCACCATCTTCTCAAGCCTGAACCAACACAGGCACTGATAAAACACCTTTCTCATGGCTTCCTGAGATGCCCACTGTTAAAACAAGAATCATTACACGGAGTAGGACTGGGTCAGTCAGGTAGGACAGATGCGGCCTCATAAGGCTATTCACACGCTGTTACAGTTCTGACTGAAAGGTAAAACAAGCATTATCCAAAGAATCCAGCCGCAGTCCCAGCGATGCGAAGCAGGACACTATGCAGCCCTGCCTCAAGGTCAGGAGGCAGGGAACGGCAAACACATCCAGGCGGGGAGGAGACCTGGGAGGGCGAGGGCTGCCCGCGCATGCGTGGTACATGTTACTTTCGCGTGCCCTGCAGCTCGCGTGTGCGGCCGGTGTAGGCAGCGCCTGTCCCCTTCCGGGGTTCCTGTGATGAAGAGGGAGCCCCGGCGCCAAAGAGGAAGTGAAGTGCGAGAGCTGAAGTGCCGGGAGAGCGGCAGATAGCAGTGCGGGGCTCCCATGCCTAAGGAGGGAGCCCCGCATCGTGCTGACAGAAATTTGGAGAAGCTGGAGTGCTCCAGTACCGCGCCACTGCCAGCCGCCACACCGGGTGAGTTTGGAGGAATCTTCATTTGTGCCGATGAAGGCACTGTGGCAGTGTTTATTTACTGAGTGAGCCCGCAAGGGCTGCTCCTACGATGGTGCGAGTTTTCACAAAAGTGAAAGTGAAACTGCATGCTGACTTGCCTTCCAAGGGGGACAGGAGATGTGCGCCACGTTCACATTTCCAGTCCGGCCTGCACATGCCCATCTCTTGTCTCCCGCGAGAGGCAAGTGGACAACAATAGATCTCGCTGGCGACAGTGCTTTCGCGAGAACTAAAAAACTTTGTACCTTTCCTTTCGTTCCCAGAGAAGGCAAGGACAGTGTCAACTTCTCCTGATCTGCCTCTGGCAGCTGCCCTCCTCCCCTCTCTCGTTATTCCTCCATCTCTTTCTGTCTCTCTCCTCCATAGGTGCTGATTTCAAGACACAGCTCTTATGTACTCTCTCTTGCCTCTCCTTTTCTTTATTTGTTCCCCTGTGAAATGGATCCAAAAAAGGTGGAACACTTTGGCTGGAAATGTCCTCATTTTCTGACCGTTTTCTATTCAAAAGAAAAACCTCAGGACGGAGAGAAAAATAATAAAATACCTAAATAAAGCAATACAGAGTGGGCAGCAGACAGGCCAGATTGTTATTACAGCCACACACATTAGCGCCACTTTACAGAGTTTGCCAGTGAAAGCGCTACTTTCTTTTTATCTTCTTTCTTTAAACAATATTGTTTTCCCAGGGTGGGGAAGTGCACCATTCCTAAAGGCAGTGCAATACCTGGTTGATGGGTGGAGTGGAAACGTTTAATGTGATTGTTTTCAACTGTTTTAATTATTTTAGCTTATAAAATGTGGCTCTGTGTTCGGGATGTGGTATTTTTTAAACCAAACTGCTTACATTTTGAAAGGATATAAGCAATGGAGATTGAAACGGGTCCCTTCCTGGTCCTGTAGCCATGTCCTGAACTTTTCAGGCAAAATTACTCACTGATTTCTGAATAATGAGTTTTAAACAGTTACGGTAACAATGTTTGCTTTTTCCAGGGTGTTATTCATTTTTTTCAGGCAGCATTTTGCTGTTGTCTAGTGCATAATTTGAATTCAGTCGCAGCACACTTGATTTGTAGCTGAAGGCAGTGCGAGTTTCTCTCAGTGGGGCAGTATGGTGTTCAGTGTGGGAAAAGATGTGGAACTCTGGCCAGAGCTGCTGAATTTGGAACCGGAGAACCAAGTTCAGCCTTCATGACCAGTCCACCAGACCACACTTCTGACAGAGCTCATTTCGATGCTACACCTTAGAAGGCCCGATAGACCTTAGGAGCCCTGGTGTGTTAGCACCCGCAGGTGGACCCTAACGGTGGCAAGTGTGAGTTAACCTTGAAGGCCTCTCTACCACAATCCAAAGTGCAGTTCACCTCCAGTCTTGCGAGCAGGCATACGAAGAAGCACACCCTAGATCGACCGTGACTCTGTCACTGAGGTCACAAGACCCTTGAGGCCAGTCCACCTCACCCATTGGTACTTCCATTGGCCTTTTTCAGCAGTAGTAGTGCAACTTACCAGGTGTTGGCAATGTAGGATTTGCATGCACACCAAACTTAGGGGGTGATTATAATGATGGTGAGAATGCCACGTCGCCACGTCAGTAGCTGTCCCAGTGACTGCATCACCGCCCGCCATATTACATTGGCGGGTGGTTCCCTGGCAGTCGGAAAGACCAACCGCCACACACCCGACTGGCTCCTTGAGCCCGCCAGTGCAGCGGAGTGGCTTGTGGTTCCTACAATGCTGGTGGTGCCTATCAAGGCACCGCACTAGGGATTATGATGTCCCTTACCAGCCAGCCTAGCCATGGCGGTTCACCCGCCATGGAAAAGCTGGCGGAAAGGGACATTGGGGGCCGTAGCAGGCCCCTTTCCCCCAGACATGGGACCATACGTATCACTGCACCATGTGGCAGGCACCGCATTTTGCCTGCCACATAGTGCAGTGAAATATGTAACATATCCCTTTTTTACATTGCCGCGGATGATGCAGCTAGCAGCACCTGCTGCAATGTAAAAGATATGCATTGTGAACGCCGTAGTGGCGGTCGCACTGTAAGGCCTATCATGGGGCCGCCACCTTGACGGCCAGTGGTCCCATTCCCCAATTCGATGGTGAACAGACTGAAGTCCGTCTGCCATCGTAATCAGTCCCTAAGTTTGCAAACTTCTTGGTGTCTGCTTCATGCACAGACACGTTTAACATGTGCAGCATGCTTTCGGGCCACTGGAGTTATGCAGCAATAGAGACCAAAATTATGTTGCAGTGTCGACTAAATGATGCATCAATAAAAAAGGCTGCAGTGTAATGCGGTACATTTTATGATACTTTATTATTGTGACATATTTACACATACTAACAGCCTCTGCAAAGCTTTTGCCTCATTAGTACCTGTGTAACATACAAATGCAGCAGTGGGAAAGCTAAAAGGTCAGCCTTTCCAAAGGGCCCTACACTTCACAGTAACATAAGTCACATTTCTTTTAATAATTTTTGATACGTTTGAGCTACAAAATTGTTTTGGGTGAAATTGTTAGATTATGCAGCAGATGATGTATTATGGGGCAAATATGATATACGTATTAGGGAGGATAGGAAAATTCCGTCCTTGTTGGTGAGTGCACACTTCACTTGACATTCAAGTCTTTTCAACTTTTTCTATTTACAAATCAGTCTGAGTCGCTTTTCCTGAGAAATATTATTTATTTCATATTTCCTTTGATCATTCAGTAGTTTTGCTGATTATATTTAATCAGTTTCATTTTGCCATCATTTTTCCAATGGCCTTTCCAATGCATTTCGGGTTGTAATGGAGACCCTTCCTCAGGGGTCTGTGAATAGGAAAGAACAGGGAACTTTAGCTAGCCTTATACATCATTCATAATATAGTTTCATCTGTTTACAAAAAATGACTCACTTTAAATTTCTGGTAACTGCAGTATCATCATTAGACAGTGTGTGATACATAGAATCCTGACTCTAGGATGAGGATACATAGGTGTATATTTTAAATAGATTCGGAGGTTTAAATCACGGGGTTTCCATGGTGTGTTTATTCACTTCATTCAATATCGGCCCTGGCATGTTAAAGATATAAATTACAGTTGTATCGGCGTTTAAATACAGTGGCAGAATTTAATCGTTAACTTGTTAAAGCATCGTGTTATTATGTAGGGCGCCGGTTATTACAGATTACTATCTCTGCCCGTATGTAAACTATGTTTAATTTTCTAACATAACTTACTTCTGTGGTTGCGATGTTAGTGTTTTCCGGTCGTCCGTAGGTTGCCGGTTGAATAACCAATCACCTAGGTAGTTAGATTTAAATCAGCCACGTTGGATGAACGGGCTGATTTCATTTGTAGTCAGTCGGTCATGTCATCGGGATGTTCGATCATCAAAAATCGTATTTTATAGTAATATTAAAGGGATTGAGTTGTGCACTATATAGAATTAAAATTCCTAATGGGTGTTCCGAATAAGTCAATTAGAATAATAACGTAATCCCGCGATTAGTGTAAATTGCAAGAATGAGTAAGCAATCACCTAGGTAGTTAGATTTAGATCAGCCTTGTTGGATGAAGTGGCTGATTTCATTGGTAGTCAGTCGGTCATGTGATCGGGATGTTCTAGCATCAAATATCGTATTGTATAGTAATATCAAAGGTTAAAGAAATTAAGCTGTACACTGTATTTAATTAAAATTATTAGAGGATGTTCCGAAAGAGTCAATATGAATAGTGACGTAATTCCGTGATTAGTGCTAGACACGAGTGTAATTTGCAATGTTGATTATAATGTCGATATTTTTTGTGGGATTGGGTGGGAAAGTAAATTTCGGCAAATTAAATAATGACGAAGAACTAGTGTGTATCGTCCATGTATTCACGGACCCCTGAGGAAGGGTCTCCCTTACGACCCGAAATGCATTGGGTATATGTGGAAATATGATGGCAAAATGAAACTGATGAAATATAATCAGCAAAACTACTGAATGATCAAAGGAAATATGAAATAAATAATATTTCTCAAGAACAGCGACTCAGACTGATTTGTAAATAGAAAAAGTTGAAAAGACTTGAATGTCAAGTGAAGTGTGCACTCACCAACAAGGACGGAATTTTCCTATCCTCCCTAATACGTTTGAAGTAAAGTGTTTTTAGACAAAACACTAGGTAGAAGTTGCACAAACAATTACCCGGAAAAAAGAGTTTAAATAAGAAAAATTAGAGTGCACTGACGGACTCAAGAATTTAGCAAATATGATACATCCATAGTTAAGGGGAAAACATTTTTCCACTTAACCTAATTTTGCCCCAACATTGTAGTTGATCAATTTGTAAGTTCCCCAAACCCAAAAGTCGAGTTTGGGCACAATTTGCATTTTAAAACAGTCCTACAACACAGGGCTACTTCTAAACTGACCTCAGGCTTCAGCAGTGCACACATGCAAACTCAGAAAGGGCTGCTGGCCTCTAAAATGAAATGCCCTATTATATTCTAGGGACTTAAAAGGTAGTTCTAATACCCCTTCCCTATTATGTACTAGGGCCGTATAGGAGAGGTCATGCCAATGATAAGGGTACCCTAACCCATAGTGCACCCTAGTGTATGTAGGTGTTTTCACAGTATCTTTAAGTGTCTCTTTCAGAGTAGCACTGGCCCTGGGCCTGTTCAGGCAGAGACCAGGGTCAGTCAGAGTCAGGTACCACCAGTACCAATCATCAAAAAGTTGGGGAGTGCCAGGGCACAGGGCGGCTTTGCAACACTAGAGAAGCACAAACTCAGAAATTAAAACATAACACCATGGTTGGGGGGTTCTCTTTAATAATCAGAATTGATTTTTATCCTAATGAACCCATTTTCCAACATTAGGATAATGAAAGACTGGGAAAAAATCATAAGATTCTAATCTAAACCTTGAAATTTTCATGCAGCTCTTTGATGACGGTAAATAGCTCTCTGTTCAATGTTAGGATATTAACTTATAAACTGCAAATACCAAAAGATTTTCTCAGACAAAAGCAGTAACTCACTGACCTATTTACATGGTACACGTTCTTTGCAGCAGGCATATTAACCCACTGTGCCTACCTTACCATGAGTCAAAATTTCCACTAGACAAACCTCCGATCTCTCTCAATAAAGAACATTAATCACCAAAGTTATCTTCACATTTTTATTGTTACCTGAAAATTGCTGGAGACAAGGAATACAGCAGCAGGTATTTTTCAAACCATAATGCACTTGCAAACACGACGCCCCCACCCTAAGTCAGCGACTTTTGTTTGCTTGGTGAATGAAGATGCAAGATTCATATACATGTTTTTTTAACATTTGGTCTGATTACTATATGAGTGTAAATAACAATAAAGCATAATGCAAACTGATTACATAACTGCTTTTCTCAATATATCACTTCAAAAGTATGCGATTGTATTTGTTTAGCGGGCGGCGATTTGTATGGGGTCACTGGAATGTCCACAAGGTTGTCCCTTCCCCCCCAGAATTTTAGTGTCTCCTACGCCCCTGGTGAAGAGTCTCAAAATCCAGCAATAAAGGGAATGTGTGAAGCTAATTTAATAGTGACAAAAAGTGACACTAGAAGTCCCACCAGAAGTAATCCTGCTGAAATACACAAAACAAGCATTGGCATAGCCAATAGGTCTTGCCTTTGGAACCTAATAAGTGTTAAGGCAGAGATATTGAGTTTGTGTTTGTTTTTAAGCTGTGTTGTGCAGAAGTCTGCAGTATGCTGAAATGTTATAATAAAGAAGTGTGAGAAGCATTTTTGTTAGTTTAGTTATGATGTATAATGTACAACAAAATGCTGATGATAAAAAACTATTAATTAGAAGTAATGATTTGAGTTTTTTTATGTTTGAATGCTGGCAACTTGTATCTGCCTGTTCTAAACGTTGCTTTTTATGGTGTTTATTGTTAAAGGGGTGGGTATAAATAACAGGAGAGTGAAGGTTAGTTAGTTAGTGAGAGTGATAGATTTAGTGAGTTAATTAGTAAGAGATAGTTAGTGAGAGTAAGAGAGTTAGTAAGAGTGATAACATTAGTGAGAGAGTTAGTTAGTGAGAGTGAGCGAGTTAGCGAGTGAGTTAGTTAGTGAGAGAGAGTTATTGAGTTAGTGAGAGTGAGAGTGAGTGAGGTTTAGTTAGTGAGAGTGAGAGAGTTAGTGAGTGAGTTATTGAGAGTGAGTTAGTTATGATCACCAATTATAAGTGAAATGGAAATGTCAGAATTTCATTGCTCCGGTTTACTCCATCCAAGAGTAAAGAAAAAAAACAACTCCACTAACCCATGTCATACACTAACTACACTGTGAAACAGTGAAGGTATTGGATCCTACATCTGACCAGCCCGGCTCTCAACAATAGGGAAAAACAGAACAGGGTGGCTGGACAGGATAATTCACAAAACAATTCTCAAATCACACAGTCAATATGTACCGTGTGACCACTGGGTTTCTATCCCAAACAAATTTATTTTCTTTTTCACAAAATTTCCAAAACTTTTTTTAAGGAACAGGCGCAAACAGAAATACTGTCAGATCAAAAGGTTCATATATACAGTATCTACAAACATACACATTTACAAATTTACAACTGTATCACATTTGCAACAACGAATCAAGCAGAGCAAATATTAACACACCAAAAAACAATAGAATATATAATGATCCAATTGAATTGCAATTATATACAGTGCAAAATTAGTGCATGAACAAAGGAAAAAATCCAGTCCTTGGAACTAAAAAAACCATGAGACAGGCGGGAGTGAGATCAAGAAGTGGGCCTGCCTGTCTACAAAGGCCTGTGGTGTAATATTTCAGTAGGGTTGCAATGCTAGGGTCCAGAGTAGAGAGCTAATTTACATCCTAGCGACACCCTTTAATATTGCCACAGGGGGGTAGTGTTGACGCGTTTCGAACCTGGCTGTTTGTAGGTTCTCTTCAGGACAGGGACTGGGGGCAAGGATTCTGCACGGGGCACAGAAGTTGCCGTAGTGTGGGTATATCGTTGTTCACAGTCAAACCTGCAAATTGCGCAGAGATAGACTGGAAACGTGATGTCTGCCTCGCGGTGAACACTCGAGATTGGAGACAACTCACATATTTATGGCGCAGTTGTAGAGGGCTGGGTAGATGACAACAAGAAAAGAATTCCCTGAGTGCAAAAGACGAAGAGTAGAGCGCCTGGTCACTGAACCAAATTCAAGTCGGCAGGCGGAGTCGGTTTACACGCGACCCGTCGAGTGGAGGAATCAATCCGACTCTTCAAGTTTGTCGGTACTCCGTGAATCAATCAAGTTCTCCGAGTGACATCTAGTCTGTATTTTCATAATTGTGTTTGTAAAGGCGTTTTTGGATTTTAATGTGATGGTTTCAATATGTCACAGCACCTTTACCCTGTCCCTCACTCCCTATACACATCCTTTCCTTTCCTCACGAGAGCACTCTAAAATGTAATGACTTTAACAATTACATTGAAGTAACTTGGTTATACGTGTAGATAAATTTATCGTTAAATGATCAATTAATAACTCTGCATGAATAAATACCATGAGAGTTTTCTGAAGAGTTTTTGCAAAAATCATTGTTAATTGATCAAATCCAATGGTGATTGTGTGTTTAAAATTAAGTTTCACATATCATGAGACATTAAGTAAATCACTACTCGGATCCGTTTTTCTTTGTACTGCTTCGTGGACCCAGGTCCCCGAGTACTCAAGGGCCAACCCCTTTATTACTCATACACCTGTGGACTGCGGCAGCGCAAGCAAGCAGCATCTCGCCAACCTCTTAATACACAGCAGAAGCCTTTCATGATCGGTGGTACATTCAAAATAAATTGCGACGTAAACAACATTTCAACAAGAAAAACTGATACACAAAAGAAACCAGTCCTTTCATTCAAAAACCAGTGAACAGGTGGAAGTAGGGATGAAATTGGACTGCCTGCCTGTCTCACAAAACCTGTGATGTGTTTATTAATTTAAAGGATTAACAGCGGGTTCCACCAGAGTGGTATTAGTCAATCCTAGCTGCACCCTTCTTCCTTGTCACAGGCTGGGGGTCAACGCATTTCGAACCATATTAAATCGTGGTTCTCCTCAGGACATGGACTGGATAAAATCCTCACTACAAAAAATTAGAGGGAGGTGTCAAACTTATACTGCAACTACGTATGTATATACACTCTCTGACTATAAACACAAAGGATAATTGCGATTTACCTGCCCAGCGCACACAGGGGCTGTGGGAATGAGGGTTATCTGCACATCAAATGGAATAGTCTGGAGCTGGTTGGTATGGGGACCAAAGGTAGAGACACGCACGATCCTTTGTGTATCAGTTTTTCTTGTTGAAATGTTGTTTACGTCGCAATTTATTTTGAATGTACCTGTTATGTAGGAAGTCATTTTGGTGTCTTTGAATTTTGAGTATCCATTGTGAACCCCTGTACACTTGTATATATTGTGCACATTATTGTATGTTATTGATTTGACTGTTTTGACGTGAGTCTCCTTTGAAAACATATGGTCTGATTAATGAAACTTAACTATAAATGAAAATAAATCATTTTGTAACAAAAAAAGTCTAGTTCACGCAAGATAAATTGGTTGCGGGGGCAGTAATTCGTTACAAAACAAACCTGACTAGCCACTTCTGTTCTGTTTATTAGTCAATGCTCACAGGCATTTTATCATTTGTTAAGGCACAGCTTTCCAAACTGTGTGGCGCGACACGTTACTGTGTCGCGCCCCACACGTAGGTGTGTCGCGCGATACGACGCAATGACGTCTGCCGGCCGGCTAATTTTAGGCCGGGGAATGCGACTCGAGCCCCCTCACTTAAGGATTGCGACGTGCAAGGCGTAAGGTGGAGCAGCTGCAGAGCGGAGCCTTGAGGTCAGGCGCTCGATCCTGGACTCAGTGGGTGTAGTGTTGCATTGAGTTCCGGATCCTACAGTGGGGGCATTGTTGGAGTCTCAGCGGCGGTGTGCAGGCCTAGAGAGCAGGTAAGCTCCTTATAGTCTTCCTGAAAGTAGTGCAATAGGAGCTCCCATTGTGTACTAAAATCTTTCGTTTTCCCCTAGCTCACTTAAAAATCTTTTCCATCGTCAGAAGCCACCACAGCCTCTCGATCCATTGTGCCTCCTTAGGGGATGCAATCTGTCCCCATAGTAGGGCCAGCACAGTCTGTTTGGCCACCAGCAGTAGGAGGGAGGTGAGGTGTCCTTTTCTACATCCCAGGAGATCGTTCTTGTCGTCTGGGTTGCACAATAAAATAAATTCCGGGCAGCAGGTCTGTTTCAATCAGGTGTATCGCTATCAAAATACATGCAGAGAAAGTCTGAATCTTTGGACAGGTCCAGAGGATGTGTGTCAGAGATGTGTCCCCACTGAACTCCTCCAAGTGTGAAGGGCTTCCCTCCCCATTCATACGGGCAAAGCACACTGGAGTGTATTGCCACCTACATAAGATGTTGACTGTTCCCACTCTCCTGGCAGTATGAGAGATAAAGTTAGTCACTCGCTGGAGTATCTCTTGCCAGAGGTCTGAATCTGACATAATGTGGAGTTCTTTCTCACAGGCCCTATATTTTTGGATATTGCACGTGAGTCCTTGGGGGCCATAAGAAGGTATTACTCAAATGGTGTCAATGGCCTGGCTGCTGTGTGTGTGTGTGTGTGGGAGGTGTGTGTGTGAGTGTGGGGGCGTGTGTGTGTTGGGGGGTGTGGGGGTGTGTGTGTGTGTGTGGGGTGTGTGTGTGGGGGGGGGTGGGAGGGGTGTGTGGGGGGGGTGGGGGGTATGTGTGTTTGGGGGGGTGTGGGTGTGTGTGTGGGTGTGTGTGGGGGGGTTGTGTGTGGGGGAGGGTGAGGGGGGTGGGATGGGGGTGTGTGGGGTTGTAAGGGTATGGGTTGTGTGTGTGTGTTGGGGGGTTGTGTGTATCGGGGGGTTGTGGTTTGTGCTCGCTCGCGTTACCGTGTCCCTGAAATTTCTTCCACAAAAAGGTGTGTCACCAACATAGAAAGTTTTGAAAGCTGTGTGTTAAGGAGACCACACTTAACCCAGCACTTAAACTGCAGCCAGCTGAAATGGCACTTCACAGAAGCTAGTTGGAACAAGAGACAGAAAAAAATGCAATCAAAAACAGAATTCTATGTTCGATGTTATAAAGGACCATGCTTGTTTCTGCCTTTATGGTGCAATCACCCATATGAAGGTTTAAATGGGAGTGGTGCAACCGTATGAGAGTGCTAGGCAGTCACCTATGACACAAGCTAACTGGGTCGCCAATATATATCTAAAGAACCCAGTTTCAGAAATGAAAAGAAACACAAAAACTGGGGCACGTACTGCATGGTCTGCCTATGGAGATAGGGTTCATTGCCATGCACCCATGTGTGGGTGATATAATCGAAGATACAAAGTCATGGAAGCAATATAAAGGATTAAGAGATTTAATGCAGGTACAGAGTAGAAGCTGGTGTACCCAGTAAAGGCTCAGGAGCAACTGGCAAACAGAGAATGCAAGGACAGCAGGTAGCATCATGACATCAGCAAAGATAGAATGTTCTCAATTAAAGTGAAATGCAAGCAGAAATAAAATAAGAGAATACAACAGTGGTCTACACAGAAAGGCAGTGAGTGGAGCGGCCACACTGAAGACTGCCGAAGGGCATCTAGACTCCAATCCACTCATCTCCACAAGACCAAAATGTGGGCTTCGGAGCAAAGAGCTTATCTCCCAGCCCCCACTTCTCCCAGATGCAAAAAAACAAAAAAACACACTGGAGCACCTAGACAATATTTACCACCTGCCAAGCCACCCTCTACGTGTACCATTTGCAATGGCAAAAGTTGGCTCTTTCTTTTGAACTTTACGCCTGCCAAGTTGTGCTACACTGAAGAACACGAGTGCAAAGTTAGAGCATCCCAAATGTGCCATTTACACGTCAGAAAATAAAACAAACTGTGCTTAAACAGAACAGAGTCTGGATAAAAGGGGTTTCGTGTTTTCAGGGGACTTTGTTTTCTGCTCACAGAGCGCCCAGCTCCTGGGATAGGATTGTATTCTTCGCTGCTGTCTCCCACGGATAGGACACGCGTATCCCAACACCCATAACAAGAGCTTCAGCACACACACCACTCACACTGGACAAAAGTAACTCCCTGGTCAGGACAGGTCATCTTTGAGAGAGTCAATGGACGGCAAAGCACGGCAGCCTTCCAGCGTCTGTGGACACAGTGGTTCAACAGGTACCGACTGGTATATATCGGTCAGTGTTGCCGAAGTGTGAAGATTAGCCAGCACTGAATACTGACCCAGTGATCCCCATTGTGACAGCTGGTGTAAGTAAGCAAGAGTGAGAAGGGACACGCCCGCCCTCCCTAGCCTGAGGAATGCATGCACTTACTCATGTAGACAAGAAGGGCACAGCAAAGTGTGAGCAATTCGCGTATTTGATTTAAAACAAGCCCGGCCATGAATACAGCTACAGCGTCCCGCGAGTGGTGCGCGTACACTTGCGAGACGCTGCTCACAACAGCAAGCCGTAGGCCGGAAGTCCCGCGAGTGGTGCACAAGCACTTGCGAGCCGATGCACGTAACAGCAGGCAATAGGCCGGGAGTCCAGAGCAATTCCAAGAGGTAATTTTTCCTAGGGCAGCGCATGCGTGCTGCCTTGGCAAGACCTAAAATGGGAGTGACAGAAGGTCACACAGATGGCAGGGGTTCAAAGGTCAGTTATGGCTCCAAAGTGAGCAGAAGAGACGCTCTGGTACCTCTCGACTGTCAACAGTGTCTCTATGGTTACACATTATTCAGCGCCTTGAGACCCTCATGGGTATGTAGTGCATGTGAGAAGGTGGCCTGGTATATGATGTCCACTATTCTAGTGGGCACCTTGCACCAGTCCAAACGACCCTTATTGATGGTAGGTTATAAAGTCAACCTTATAGAAAGCTATCCTAGTGGTAGCTGTGGAGAACAGCATTCAGGAACGCTTTTTTCAGGTAGTTGAAGGCGAGGTGTCATCATCAAAGCATCCGCTCAGATGTGGGGTTCCGCAGGGCTCCTCCCTGAGCCCCACTCTATTCAATGTCTATATGCAGCCTCTAGAAAAGATAGTTCTCCCTTTTGGTGTGCGGATTGTCACCTACGCAGACGATACCCAGCTTGTGGTCTCTTTGGACCACGAGCTGGGCTCGTCTAACACATTGGGTCCGTGTTTAGAGGCTGTTGAAGGGTGGATGCAACTCTCCCACCTCAAAGTTAACGGGGAGAAGACCGAGATTATGGTACTAGGTAATTCCTCTCCTACTTCCCTGATGTCAAACTGGCCTTTGTGTCTCGGCGCCCCCCCGCTCCCCTAAAGATCAGATAAAGAGCTTGGGTATTTGGCTGGACAGAGCATTGGATTTTTCGGTCCAGGCTACTAAAACTGCCTCGGTATGTGTGGGCCTCATGAAAATGCTCCGGAAAGTGCTCCCCCTACTTCCTTTCCAGGCGAGAAGGGTCATGGTACAGGCCCTGATACTCTCTCGCCTGGATTATGGAAATGTGTTATATCTAGGGGCCCCGGCAACGGTGACAAAAAAACTCCAAGTCACTCAAAATTGTGCCGCACGCCTACTGTTTAATATTCCTCGCTGGCAGTCAGTAAGGACTGCCCTAAAAGAGCTTCATTGGCTCCCAGTGGCGTCCAGAACACTATTTAAAGCCATGTGCATTTTGCACAAATCCTTTCATCGAACTGGCCCGGCAGTACTGTTCCCTTTAGTGGCGCCGTATGTGCCGTCTAGAACCCTTCGTTCGGCCTCATTGCACTTGGCTACCAAGGAAAAAATCAAGAAAGCCCGTTGGGGTGGACGCTCTTTTACTCACTCAGCGGCGAAGGCATGGAACTCCTTGCCTTTACCCCTCAGACAAAACGACAACCTGATGTCATTTAGGAGAGATTTAAAAACCTACCTGTTTTCAAAGGCGTACTAATCTTACCCGGTAGCCAGACACAGTAATCAGCCGACAGCGCTGCGAGGCCTCCGGGTGGTTATGCGCTATATAAGTGGAATTTTTCATTTCATTTCATTTCATTTCATTCAGGCTAAGACTTGGAGACAAGTTAAGCAAGTTGTTTTTACCAATTATAATCTCTTGAATTATCAAATGAAAGCACACCACACAAGGTATATATCAAATATATATGTATTTATTCTAAACACAACCCCTCTGCACTCTTCATGAGGTCAGAGGTAAAAGTACAATAAAAGGAACTTAATTAGCATACGATAGGTTGCACAGTATATGTTATGCCCTAGGGGCCTCACAAACCATAAAATAAAATAGTGGTATAAGAACCACGTCTGGAATAGAAAGCAGGCCTAGGGCCTGTGGAATCGCTGGGGCTATTCAGGACAATCAAAGGTTAGGAAGTAGGAGACCCACGGGAGATGCGTGCAGTGTCTAAACACAGCTGTGGGTTACCATTGACTATTTATGGAGAACGAACAAGTTACAAATTTACAGTTTAAGGACACTTCTAGGTTAACTATGAAGGAACACTTTTAGACTAGAACACTTTGAGAGTCAAGACCCACGGTAGCATCGGAGTACTTGTGTTACCTCACCCACGGAAGCCGGGTGCATAGGTGCCTTTTGGTGTCAGGTTTCGTCGTCGATTCCAATGGAGAGCTGCGAAGAAGTGATGCAGGCAACCAGAGGAAAAGTGTCCAGGTGGTTCCAAGGGTGGATCGAAGATCTGAAGAACCTGAAAGCAGAAGGGACATAGTCTGGGTCACTAGCGAGTGACCAGGATGGTGATGGGAAGCTGCCAACCAATGTCGGGTAAATTCAGGTGAAAGAGGTGAAGTTTGTCTCTTCAGCCACGTGGTCCAGGAGGCGAGATGACAACTAGGAGCTGGTTTCGAGCTGTTCCACAAAGGATCTATCTGGTTGACTGCAGTGTCGGATTCTGAATTGGACCCAACAAGCCTTGGCAGGCGCAATCCACGCAGAATGTCGAGAATGGCTTCGGTGCAGACCAGCAAGAAACTAAGAGGATGAGTGCTGCAGTCTCACCGTTGTCTAGCAGGGTCCTGATGTCGTCGGTGGCGGCGATGAGGGCGGTCTCGGTGCTGTGGTTGTTGCGGAATCCTGACTGGGAAGGGTCCAGGATTCTGCTGTCTTCGAGGTATCGAGTTAGCTGTCTGTTGACGATCTTCTCGATGACCTTGGCCGGGAATGGGAGCAGAGAGATGGGCCAGAAGTTCTTGAGGTCTCTTGGGTCTTTTTGAGTAGGGCGTTGATCTCGGCATGTTTCCAGCTCTCTGGGAAGGTCACGGTCTTGAGGGAGAGGTTGATGGCGTTGCGCAGGTGGGGTGTGATGGAGCTGCTTGCTTTGTTGAAGACGTGGTGCCGGAGTGGGTCTAACGGAGAGCTGAGTGGATTGTGCTCATGGTCTTGATGGTGTCATCGGTGCTCACGCTGGCCGAGGCTAGCAAGGGGTCGTGGTCGATGATGTGCTGAGAGTCTGTTGTGTTGCTGTCTGTTGGGGCTGTCTGGGTGTTGAAGCTGTCGTGGATGTCTGCTATCTTGCGGTAGAAGAAAGTGGCGAGGGAGTCGCACAGGGCTTGCAACAGTGGTATGTCGTGTTGGAGCTGGGGTTAAAGAGTTCCTTCACGATGGTGAAGAGCTCTTTGCTATTGTGTGCAGTGTTGTCGAGTCGGTCTTTGAAGGATGTCCTCTTGGCAGCCCTGATGAGATGGTGGTGGTTGCGGATGGCGTCCTTGTATGCTGCGTGGCTGTCCGGGGTCTGTTCACTGTGCCATTTCTTCTCTAGTTTCCGGCAAGCTCGCTTGGAGGCTAGGAGTTCTGGGGTGAACCAGCTGGCCCTCTTGTTGGTGTCTCTGTGGGGGGGTTTCTTCAGCCGGACGAGGGTGTTGGCGCAGTCCTCGATCCAGCGTCTGAGGCTGTGGACAGCGTCATCGGTGTTGGAGGGTACAGTGGGTGGGCTGAGAGCGAGGTTTGCATGTAGTTGGCCTTCGGTGATATTGCTCCAGCAGCGGTGGGGGATCTGTTGGATGTGATGTTGAGTGGTGGGTTTCTGGAAGGTGAAGTGGATGCAGCGGTGATCGGTCCAGAGGAGTTCGGTGGTGTGGTTGAAGGAGACGTGCAGGCTAGAGTAGAAGACGGGGTCAAGCGTGTGGCCGGCGGAGTGGGTGGGCGTTGTGACGAGTTGTCTCAGTCCGAGGTTGGTGAGGTTATCGATAGGGTTGTGGAGTTGCTGTTGTTGTTGTTCTCAAGGTGAAAGTTCAGGTCTCCGAGGAGGATGTAGTCAGAGGAGGTCATGGTGTGCGTGCTGATGAAGTCGGCGATGGAGTCGCTGTACTGGGGGCGGAGTCCTGGGGGTCGGTAGATGAGGGGGCCTCTGAGGGTGGAGTTGGGGTCTTTGTGGTTCTGGAAATGAATGTGATTGGCGGTGCTGAGACTGTGATCGGTGCTGGACGAGACGCTGATGGTGTTCTTGTGGATGATGGCAATTCCTCCTCCGACTCCGTTTGTGCGGTCTCTGCGGGTGATCTTGTAGTCGTCTGGGATGGCTATGGCGATGTCGGGTGTGGAGGAGTCGTTCATCCACGTCTCTGTCAGGAAGGCGATGTCCGGGGATGTTGTGTCAAGCAGGTCCCAGAGCTCGACGGCGTGTTTGCGTGCAGAGCGGGTGTTTAGTAGAATGCATTGGAGGTGGTTGAGGTATTTCTTGGCAGGTGGTTTGTTGGGTCTGAGGCTGGTGTAGCTGCAGTTCTGGCAGGTGAAGGGGCCGTGTGTGCGTTTCGGGGCGGCCTTGAGGCAGGTGTGGGTCCATCCGGGGTTGAAGGCGTGCAAAGTGCTGGCATCGTAGTGGCAGCATTCCTTGTGGTGGGTGCGGGGACCAGGGGTTCTGGTGCTGGGCGTGGTCCTGGCGCGGACGGGCACAGACGGGCTTGCCTTAGGCGAGCCTTTGTTGCTCCAGTGGCACACCCGCTGCGCGCGGCCATGCAACGGCCGGCATATATGGTGAGGTGGGAGGGAGGAGACATCTGTGAGGTGGGGGCAGCGAATCGGGTGGGCCACAGGGGATGCAGCAGCAGGAGCGGGGCGACTAAGGGAACAGAAAGCAAAGGGTACAAAATAGTGGGGCAGCGAATGGAACAGAAGGCAAAAGGGGACGAAAATGCAGGGGCAATGAATGGACCAGAAGGCAAACAAGCATTTGCAATGCAATAGGTCTCGCATTAATAAAGTTTGAGCTTTTGGCATTGCTAATAATAATGCAACACCAATAGCTCAAACATTAAGTAATGCAAGACCTATTGCATTGTGAAAGCCATTTGCTTTGCTATACAATGCCCTTAGCAAAGCAAATGGCTTTAACTTAATCAAAGGCGAGACCTATTGCATTTTCAATGCTTGTTGTTAAAGGCATCCATTAAGAATAAAGGCCTGGCTTCAGATAATTAATCTGCATTATTTATCCTCTGAAAAATGTATAGGCCATTTTGCTCCCCTGCTTATGACGCTTAGGGTCTGCTACATATGTAAATTTGCAACTTTTATTACTGATGAGTTTTCATTTGTGAGCTTTAGAAGTTACGGGCAGATGGCTCATATTACTATGGTTGAAAAGATTGTGTTGCTTGTGTTGCTTGTGCGACGAAGAAGTAGAAACTGCTGTACATATGCTATTTTTCTGCAATGTACTATTATACCTGACGCATGTATAATGTAGCGCAGGGGTTTACAAAGTGACGCATCTGCTTAGATGCGTCACTTTGTAAATAGTGCCTAACAGGAGGCATGTTTTACGCCACCGATGCGTCACAAAAAGTGACGCATCGGAAGCGCAAAACTGACGCAAGGCCTCATAAATGAGGCCCTATGTGTATGACATATGTACAATGTCACAAAGCACAGCACTGTCACCATCCCTACCAGAATGTAAGCATTTTGCGGAGAGTGTGCTGTTTTTCCTTTTCTGGAGCCTTAAGTGTAATCATGCATATACGGCTGTAGTGGTTTTTTAGATGGTGTTCAAAATATGTACATTAGAATAATGTTTCGTTTTCTTTTAGTAAACAGTTGTATGAATTAGGACATGTCATAATCGATTTACTCAATAATTTCAATGATTTTTTTATAAATGTAAATCATTTCACCTATTTCATTAAACTTTGTTGAAAGGGATTATTTTTCAGCGAAGCGTACGATACTTCTCACTCTTTGCGGAAGAAATTATTTTAAAGCCGAACAATATATGTATGTTTACTTATCCTGTAAAAGAACTGCATGTTGCCTGCAAGAAAGAAATGTACATATGCGCAAAGAAACAATCACACAGACACAAACTCTCTTACTTCGAAGTGCACCTTATTTTCAAGAAAATATGATTTGCTGACACTCGAGTCCTGAATTGACAAATAACATTTTCGGCTTTATACCGATATTAAATACGATTTAGGTGTTATGCGATGACGTCAACAATTCTGCTCTGAAAAAACACATTCCTCCGACGGGAAGTGTATTTCTCTCTGCAACAAACTCGTGACTTGCGTGGAAGGAAGTGGACGGGAGTCGAGGGAGCCAGGAAGAGTGGATCAGCCCGCACTGGCCAGAGGCTGCGGTGAATGTCAAAACACCGGCCCATATACTGACCTTTCAGATCAGCCCATCAGGCACTGCCTGATTTCCCAAGAGGCCAGTCCGACCCTGATTAGAATTGAACAGTGCTTAATTTGAGCCGGAGGTTTCCAGTGCTCAGCACCGAAACTTAATTGTCAACACCAGCAGCGCTTGTAGCAGTGTGCCACAAAGTGGTGCTGTCTGAGATGACCACAACAACAGTCAATTATTAATTCAGTATACAATAAAAATGACTATTACTTGCCGCCCAAACCATTCTTATAGCTTAGGGGGCCTGGAATAGTCTGAATTGTCACGCTTGTAAGATTGTGATAGTTAGCAGTTGTGTTGTTACTATCATAGGCAGCGCCAGCAGGGGCAATGTGTGGTGCAGGCTGCAGTGGCCTCCTGAGGAGAGCCCCGGCACTATTTATTTTTACAAATTAAGCACTGGCATTGAAAAGTCTCTTAAGAGCAGCAGATGAGGATCTTTCCTGTGGAATTCATTTTCTGTTCTTAGTGTTTATTAGAACTGATTAAAACCGGTCTTTTCCAAACTTTTCGTTGTGTCACTTGTCTCTCCAAAGTGCCCTGAAGCAAACGCTCACTGGAAAGACGCTGTCAAAGTGCCACTTGAGTCTGCTGCAGATATTAACCCTTTGGGAGTCGCCGGTCAACATCAACACCATCATTCATTCTGTAATGCGGCTCAGTGAGATGCCCGCAGGAGGGATCACTGCTGGCGGCATGTTTGGGCGAACGCTGAAGCACGAAGAGGTGGCTCCTACCCAAGTGGAGTTGTGATTTATTCTTTCTACCACTCAAGGACTTCTAAATACACCGCGTGGCACTTGCATCTACATACAGAGAAAGCGAGTGGTGAATGGTTAACACTCATTAGAAAATTGGAATGTTGGGAGCTCCATTGAAAACAATGACGTGCTCCGGGCTTATAATGGCTGGTATAAGCCCGGAGCTCCATCATTCCAATGTTTCTTTGTTCACAGCTCTGGCTGTGAACAAAGGCTTCAGGGAGCCTGAGGGGATTCCAACCCCTTCACGCTCCCATAAGGCTTTGTTCTTTTTTTGTTAGAACATTCTGCCCTCTAGTGGCAGAATGTTCTAATAGCCTTATAGCCCTTCGTAGCTGGGCTATACCGGCTATTAAAGTCCCTCTCCCTTGTTAAAGGCCCTCGCCTTCGGCTCAGACCTTTAATGCTGGAGAGGGCCTTTAATAGCCGGTATAGCCCTCTACGGCGGGCTATAAGGCTATATTAACATTACCATACGGACGCCTCCAAGAGTGTCATTACAATGTGTGTGTACAAAGCGCACAATATTTTACACAGGATGTGGGGCACTCACCAACCTCCTGTATATGTGTACAGATATAGAGTCCCCGAACCGCGGAGGACGTGGCCCCGCCTTGTAGAGCACCGATGACTACTTGTAGCGACATCTGTTGTTGCCTCGAGCATGTTTTGCTCTTTGACATAAGTGATAAGACAGGACTGATAGGAGTGTGCGGTGAGGTCTGCACCAGAACAGTCTGCAATGAGAGCGCTGACAGCCCAGAACTGAGTAGTACACTTTCACAATATGTGCTGGGTCTATTTTTAGTGAATGGCCCCCTGATATCAGCTGGACAGTTCATGCATTTATTTCTATGAAAAGTTTCCCTGTTAATGATGGAATGTACGGGAATTGTATTTTAAGCAAAAATCAATAGGTCGGCAACAAGTCACGCCAGTGAAGCTCTACTGAATAAACTGAGAGAGGGAGGATGAGCAGAAAAAGACCGAGCGCTGAGCAAGGGGACTGGCACAGAAATGAGAGAAGAATGAAACGAACCGGACTCCAGAGGTGGGGGGGTGGGGGTTGCTGCTCCTGGGTTTTTCACTGCTCAGTGCCCAGCAGCCGGCCTGATTCCTCCTCTGCGGCGATGCCTCACTCCTACCTCGGATGCAGCTGCCCCCTGACCTGCTGCAGCTTCACAGGCAAAGGAACATCACCACGCTGCCGAAGATCACACAATACCTGCTTTTACAGACAAAAAGAGATCTAACCGGCCTGCTTTTACCCACAATCCCCATGACGTGTCCGGTCGGCATACTTTCAATTCTTTCTCGGGCAGAGGGGCCGTGAAATGGGAGCCGTGAGCAAAATGACGAAGCAGAAAGCCCCCTCCCCCCTTGGTCGCTGACTGAGATTAATCAGAGCAGTGCCAGCGGAGTACATCCCGGGGTTAGCAGTGCCACCTTCGCACATGAGATCGGGGATGCGCCCAAAAAATAAAAATAAACAGCGGCCATGAAATGGGAGCTGCGAGCGTGCCAGTGGAACAGAAGAACTTGATGGGGGCTAGGGGAGGGCAAAACCTCCGTAAGTAAGTAATAGCAGATGGCGGCCGTAAAACGGGATTTGAGCTAAGAAAAAGTAGTCCCTAAATAGACTGATTACAGCCCAGCAGCGTAACTAAACAGTAGTTGGTCGGTGCTGCTTCCTGCAAAACAGCAGCACAAAGGAAGTGACGTTTTGCATCCCAAACCAACCATAAGCAAGATAAGAAAGAGCAATGCAATGTTCAGCAAATGGCAAGCAGCAGCACATATCAGCTGCCAATAGGCCGAGTTTCACTCAACATTTACATTACTTTAGTCCCGCTGAGACGCGGCGCATGCGCTGTCCAACGCGAGACCTAAAAAGGGCAGAGGGTAACAGGGGCAGCTTAAGAACCAAAAGGCAAAGACGGGCAGAGAGACACAGAGACAGCGAGGGGTACAGAAGGTAAAACCGGGCAGAGAGACACGGGGACAGCGAGGGGAACAGAGGGAAAAAACGGCACAGATCAAGTACCGGAAGCGGAGGAAGACAGAGAACCGCAGTCACAGGCACAACAATGACAATAACGGCAATACAGTGAATACAATACACTACAATACAATAAATAGTGGAAAAATAGCAGAGATAAACAAACCTATGGCCTACCACTGGTCACCAGGGATGAGGCACAGGAGGGAGCCAGCGGGAAGAGGAGGGCCTCAAGCTTCCTCAGCAGCGGCGGCTGGGGCAGGGACACACAGGCGGTGCGGTGCGGAGGGGGAGCGACCTATCTGGTAGGGTCAAGGGTCGTTCTCCTCACCGCGCAGCGGCCAGCATATATGGGGAGGTGGGATGGAGGAGAACTGGGAGGCGGGAGGTGGGGGCAGCGAATTGGCAGTCAGGGGGGCCGGGCCACAGGGGGCGCAGCGGCGGGAGCGGTGAGGGGCGACTAAGGGAACAGAAGGCAAAGGGCACAAAATAGAGGGGCAACGAGTGGAACAGAAGGCAAAAGGGCACGGAAATGCAGGGGCAACAAATGGAACAGAAGGCAAAAATGGGCAGAGGGTTACAGGTGCAGCTTAAGGAAGAAAAGGCAAAGACGGGCAGGGACAGAGAGACAGCGAGGGGTACAGAAGGTAAAACCGGGCAGAGAGACACGGGGACAGCGAGGGGAACAGAGGAAAAAATGGCACAGATCAAGTACCGGCAGCGGGGGAAGACAGAGAACAGCAGTCACAGGCACAAAAAAATTACAAGAAAGGCAATACAGGCAATACAGTGAATACAATACAATAAATAGCGGAAAAATAGCGGAGATGAACAAACCTATGGCCTACCACTGGCCACCAGGATTGAGGCACCGGTGGTAGCCTGCGGGTTGAGGGGGCCTCAACCTTACTCAGCAGCAGCGGCTGGGGCAGGGACACACAGGCGGTGCTGTGCGGAGGGGGAGCGGCCTACCTGGTAGGGTCAAGTTAACTCCCATGGAGTATTGCCTCTGTATCGAGCAGCGCCGTGCATGCTGCTTGAATGCCTTTATCCTCTTTCCTTTCTTTCTTCCTTACGAAGAGCTTATATTTTAAAGTGTTTTATTGTTAACCTAGCCACAAATCCCCAAAGCTTTCTTTGCTATTTGGGGATTTGGAACCCCTTTTTTGTCTCTTGTTATTTTCTGTGCGCACGTTTTGGGAATAGCACTTCGAGCACATATGAAAACATTCAGTTTACTGCTTTTCCGAACATCATGTTGTGGATAATTACCTTTGATGCCACTTAAAACACTCTCAATGGACCTGTCGGAAATCACACAGGTCAAGCCACAGAGATATAGCTTTAGAAGACAAAGAGCCAAATGCATCAAGCATTTTTGCCCTCACGAGAGTAAAAAGGACTTTTCTAAAGCATGAAAGGCTTTGTATTTGCAAATTAGGTAATTGCACTTTTTTGCGATCACCTATATTGCAAATGCATTTAAGAAATTGCAATTTGTCATTACCTAATGCCGATACGCGTAGCCTAAATGCGAACTGTGCATTTAGAAAACGCTGATTACCTTCAGCTTCAAGTTGATGGTAATTTGCACATGCATTGAAAATGCACAAAAATGCATTTTTCAAAGTGATATGTGGCACAGTTGGGGCCCGAGGCACCATCCAGTTCTGTGCCATTGGCGTCCCAGTTCAGTCCATCCCTAATTGACATACTAAGCCCTGGACAGTATTTTTTTAATGACGTCGGAAACGCTTCTGTTATCTAAGGGTGTAATATCTGACATTAGATTTTGTCCATTTTAATCCAGAAAATCCTAGCCACTGGCAGTCGGTGGATCACTCCTGAATCTCCAAAGCTCAGTGTGTGTGAATCTACTAATGAAAAAGTTACACGGATGGATTACAGCTCCCTGAGTCAGCAGCAAGGATTGCTAAGCCATAGTGGTGGCCACATCTCCCCTACTGTCAAAATCATTTGCCCTCCCAATCCACCCGCCTACCACAATAAGATACATTTTGTGCAAACTGTTCCTTCAAATGTACATTGGGCCTCATTTATGAAAAGTGACGCATCACTGCGTGAAAACAGTGATGCGTCATTTTTCATTGCACCCTCCTTGCGACATGCTGGATGCGTCAAATTTATAATATGACGCATCATGTCGCAAGGAGTTACAGATACGTCAATATTTCTGACATATCTGTATGGCGCAAAAGTGATGCATTGATGGAGTGTGTCACAAAAGTGACGCAACTCCAGCAATGTGTCCTTTCACATGGGGCAAGCCCCATGTGAAAGGGCCTGCGTCAGTCTTACGCCTGCTGTGAGGCAGGCTTAAGAAATTGACGCATTTGTGTCCTAGAAGTGGCGCAGTGAAATCTCATAGATTTCACTGCGTCACGTCTATGACCCTTTCTTGCGTCAATACGCCCCCCTTGCATACATTATACCTGGTGCAGGTATAATGTGGCGCAGGGGTTTACAAAGTGACGCATCTACTTAGATGCGTCACTTTGTAAATACGGCGCAACTAGGTGCATTTTTTATGCCACTGGTGCGTCATAAAAAGTGACGCACCGGCGGCGTAAAAGTGACGCACAGCCTCATAAATGAGGCCCAGTCTTTTTAGCTATTTGTGCGTGCACTCAGGGATGTCAGTGAGGCAGCAACACGCATTTCAGGTCTTTCTGTGCCTGCACATTGTTCCTTTCCATACCCTGTCCAGCTGGTGTCAGTCTGCTAAGGACATCCACTGATTCTTCTGCCAACATGTTTTGCACACTTTCACCTCTTACACTTTAAAGGACGGGCGTAGATCAAATGTTAAAGTAAAATGTTCTTTCCTTAAGTGACTGGCAATAAATCTTGATACTCTGAGAGTTGTAAGAGTGTGAAGAGTGCATACTTTATGTTGTCTAACCGAGGTGCAGCAGGGGAGCCCAGTTTGAGCCATGCATTTGTTTACTGTACTCATTCGTTATCTTCGTTAGAGCCAGAGGTAGGTCCCTCCTGCTTCTGTCCTCTGCATCCACGTTGGCTGCATTCATGATAGTCACTCGCTTTGGTACTCTATCAGTTGGGTTAAGTAGGTCTTCCATTTGTCCAGCTCAATTCATGCCCTCGTCCATTTTCTTGGTATAGGGCTTATCTCTTCGCATCTCAGGGGGATCTTCTCAAGAACGTGTGATAATCATCAGCGAAATCGGTTATCGCAATGTTTCATATCGACGTCCATCTTGGGAAAATAACTCTGTGTTAACGTTTTTTTTACAACACGGCGATTACATGCAATATGTTCCCGATAACGCGTCAAATGTCCACGATAAAGTCAACAGGACAGCGATAAGAATGTAAACCCCAATGCAAATGAAGTTGCGATGGGGTCAATCGCAATAAATAAATCAGCAATAATCTTCGCCAGGCCTGCAAGTCACACACGGCAGGTGGGAAAAATCAATATAAAAGTAGAGAAAATCATACAAACAAAAGCAAAACATCAGAGAAGCACAATGGAGGTAGCCTGAGCAAGTACAGAGGACAACCACAACCCCACAAGCCCCCCGGAGGACCAGCCTGGGACCTCGGGGTCAGGGAGGCCAAAGACAAGAAGAAGAGGAAGAAGCAGTTCAGTCCGCAGGAAAACAGGATCCTGATAACGGAGGAGGTAGAACACCATCAACAACTGTTTGTCACCTCCACTGTGTCATTGGCAACAAAAAATGGAATATGGCAGTCCATCGTGGACAAGGTGAATGCAGTCAGAGTGCTGAAGAGGACAATGGAAGAGGTAAAGAGGCGCTGCAAGAATGTGAAGCGTAAAACCTAGCAGAAACTCGCTAACACCCAGAAGGCAGCAATGCAGACTGGAGTTGGGAGTCCAGCGCCACAGGAGGAGCTGGACGAGATGGAGGAAATGGTGTCCACCATCATCAGTGGGGACACGGTGGCAGGAGTTGGGGGACCGGACACCGCTCAACATGACCTGACACAACAGCACCAGGGTGAGTAACGACCAGGGACTGGAGAGATGGGCACAATGGCACAAATGCACAACTAAGCATAGCACATCTGCAGACAAACCATGCCCCAGACTTCCAACTCCCAACAAGAGACCAATGTACCCAAGTCTGCAACATCTCAGCACTGTATAAGCACAGAAGTGAAAGGCACACCGCATGAAAAGGATAAGGGACAGCAAAATCAGAGCTGCAGGGGTGACTATCCCAAAATGCAGCACAAACACATAACATGCAGAGCACATCACCATTGACAACAATGTGTTACAATCTGCAACACGTCCACAACAGAACAGAGGACACAACTGGTGCCGCTTGTGTGTAGATACTGCCAATCACATTTGGCATAGCAGGGAAATGTGAGTTGACAATGTAAAAGTACATATAATCATATAGTTTTGATGATGTCACGGTCGAAAGGCATGTCTTTAAGGTGGTTCAAGATATCTAAAGTATCCCTGAGATAAGCGGGGAGTTTCTGGACCAAAGGTTTGAGGTAGAAATCACAAAATTGTGACAATGGTTCCAGCAACGACCCCATCCCGGAGACAATAGGTCTACCAGGAGGGGGTCGTGCTGGTTTGTGGATTTTCGGAAGGACATATAGATATGGTGTTTTAGGATGTTTGTTCACAAGGAATAATGCCTCATGTTCAGAGATCCAATCATTGGACCTGGCCTCTCCACAGCTGTCACAATTTCTAAAGAGATTTCTCCAGTTGGATCTAGAGAGAGGTTTTGGTAATTTCTCTAATCAGCTAGAAGTCGAAGACATTCCTCCCTGTATGTATCACTGTCCAGAAGTACCGTTGCTCCGCCCTTATCAGCCGGTTTTAGAATAATATCACTACAGTCGGTCAGTTCCCTCAGGGCCTCTTTTTCCGCAGTAGACAAATTTGAAAAGGAATGAGTTTGAGAGGCGTATAGTTTCTCTAGGTCACATACTCCTGCCTGTTCGAAGGTGGCCACCTCCGGAGGTAATAGAGCCAATTGAGGAGTGAATGTCGATTTGGGGCAAAACGGGGTATCCCCTTGAAGGGATTCTCCGAGTCACTGTCTTCAAAAAAGACCTGTAATCTCAAGTTACGAAAGAAGACGGATAAGTCCTGACGTAACCTGAAGGGGTCCAAGTGATTGGTGGGAACGAATCCCAAGCCCTTATTCAAAAGCTGTTCCTGGATGGGAGTGAGAACATGAGAGGATAGATTGACCACTAGGGTTTCTGGCGGCTTGTCCCGGGCGCATTGCCCGATGCCATGCTCCTGGTCATTCTCTGTGTTATTTCCTTATCCTGATCCTACTCTAACCATGGATCTCACTCAGCAACTCTGGGCAATAGCTTGCTTAATCTCCACTTACGGCCCCATCAGCGCCGGGGAGGCTTGTCTTCACCTTGGAGATTCCCAGGAGGGACTATCTCACAGGGAAAGCCAGGATGGGTTCCCCAGCGGTATACAGCGCCGGGACGCCCCTTTGCTGGGGCAGCTGTGCGCTTTACAAGTATACAACATCCTCCCAAGTTACCCGTTGTGGGACCCTTTGTTTGCCCCTGCCTTTTTTCCGGCCTCTCCCTAAAAAAGGCGCCTGAAAGTTCTGAAACTGTGCAGGAGGAAAGTGGGGCGCCTGAAAATGAGGGTCCTCGAATAGAGGATTCGGGAAGGAAGGAGGTGGTGGGTATCCCATAACTGGCCAGTTGTAACCCTGATGTTGATACCGGTTGCCTGGCTGGTGGAACATAGGTGGTCTAAACCCCCGCCAGTTGCCCCGACCTCGCCCTCTTTTCTTGTGGGGGTATTCATTTTCACTTCCATCACTGGAACTACTAGTGGTATACCGTCTGGGTCGTCCCTGTTGGTTCCCCTTAATGTTTTCTTGGATTTTCTGACAGGCATACTCTTCCTGAGTATAGGGATGTACCTTGTCCCGGGAAAAGTTCTTAAGATCTTTTTGTAATTTGTTTATCTTGGAGGGCATCAGATAGTCCCTGTACTCGGTGAGTTCTACATTCACCCGATCTAATTTGAAACAGCAGAGGATGACGATGCGGATGAATCTGCCTTCGTGGTAAGCAGGATGCAGTAGCATTTATCTCCGCCATATGGCTGGTTTCTGCTTGGTTCTGCCCTCTGCATCATCACCTTCCACTGTCCCTCGATACACTCTGCGACACTCGCCTTGGACCTGGAACTTGCCATATACTGTTTGGTCACCAATGACACAGCATTCAGACTGCGGACTGTACTCTTTCTCTTCTGATGAACTTGTCATTCCCTAAATGACTCTGGCTGGCCCTCCACGGGCCAAAAATGTACAGTGGGGTTTTGCATCGCCCGGTACTGCTCCAGCTACAATACTCCACTGAATGTGCATTAAACATTCATATTCACACAGATGTGTCATGTCTATGTTCTTTGACGTGTGGAAGTACGGATGAATGTAGGGTCAGTGGTTCCCCCTTACGTCCATGTTACTCATGTTGTGGGACTTGGGTCACAGGGAGATACATTGCCAATTGCGGTCCGGGTGGCGCGACACTAAAACAGAGATACAAGCTTTAATTACTTCCTTGTCCAGCCCAGGATGGAACCACGCCCAGAACCCCAGGGTCATTGTTGACACCCTTGCGTTGGACTGACATACGCCAGGCCAGCCCACTCCTCTTATGCTCACAGGCGTGGCGACAACGCTCCATGTCCCAGGTCTTCCCTGTAGTGATCTGCTGACCACAGGTCTAGTTGTCAGCATGTCACAGCCACTCCCTCATAGCTGGTTTACACCCACCCCACCGCGGGGTATTTACAACGTGACGCATCTGGGAGATGCGTCACATTGTAAAGCCCTGCGCCAGAAGGAGGCGTTCCGGCGCAGGGGGGGCGTTCTGGTGCAGGAGTGCCTCCTAAAAGTGGCTGAGTAAAATACTGAGTCACTTTTACGTCCATGCTGCGTCCAAACCCTGCACCTGCTTGAAGCAGGCGTAAGGATTGACGCAGCATTGGACAGATAGGGCCCCCAGAGCATTGCTGGAGCTGCGTCACGCAGCAACGAGCCGTCTTTACGGCACAGATGCGTCACGCATCCGTGCCGTTTTTGCCCCGTGGCGGCGCATCCATGCTGGCGAAGCCGTGGCGCACAATAACTGGCGCATCCCTGCTGATATAAAGGGATGAAGCAGTTATTGTAAATCTGCCCCCAGGTTTCTTTAATATGCTTTTCCAGCAGACTTGGAGCGGGGTCAATGGTTTTCCCATCCGTTCTTCCCCACTTTTCTGTTGTTGCTTTTATTGCCCAATGAAATGCGGAGGCGGACGCTCCCAAACATTCTTCAAAGGATACAAATGCCATTGACTGAATTTATTGCTGTTACCAATGCTTATTGAAAAGTCACCTAAGAAGCAGATTACCCCAAAACTTCCTTTAGAAAAGTAGTATGTCTAACTACGGTTCGTGCCTTCCTACTAGCGGGCTGAGAACTCTGCCCCCTTGTTCTTAAACGTCTGCTCTTTATCATATTCAATGCCATAAAGAGCCCTGTATTTAGGATGAAAGTAAAGCAGGATTATGAGGCGCGCACAGGATTGTGGGTATGCAGAGTGCTGGTGACGTGCTGACACTTCCTCTCGAGCATCCTGACCTCTAGCGACAGGAGGGAGCGGTGCACCTCCCGCTCCTTCGCGCAGGCGCCTCGTACTGCGTCACGCGACCCTGTGACGCCTCCTCTTTTCAGCAGCCGAGGAGGACCGACCACCCCTGTAAACTCACATTTCAATCAATCACAGAGTTTCTTGTACAGAAACCCTCCAAAAATTGAACCGTCCTCCGCTTTCACGGCCCCTCGAAGTGCGCGTGATTCGCGATCGAACTGTATAAATATTCTGCTTGTGAATACCTTGATGATCAGTTCGCGCAATTACAATAAAAAAATATTACTTACTACTAGTAGGGTGACTTTGCAGCGGTGACGTGCGAGTCACTTTCATGAATGCCTGTGAGTGCACACCTACAGGTGCTCCTTCTCCTATTGAACAGACGCCTGTGTCGCCTGTACTGATGAATCGGGTGTTTGCCACAGAGGCTTCTGGGTATGCTGGCCACGCCCCCTCCAGTGCCAGCAAGGCTCCTGCAGCAGCCCCATGGTTTCTTGTGCTCTGGATCCAGGCTGAGAAGAGTCTCAAAATCCAGCAATAAAGGGAATGTGTGAAGCTAATTTAATAGTGACAAAAAGTGACACTAGGGGGCCCATTAGGATGTTGGGCGGATTGCCTCCGCCTGGGTAGCAGTGGCCACCGCCACCCTGGCGGAGGCAATCCGCCCGACATCCTTCCCTGCATTCCCCCCCGCCATATTACAATGACGGAGGGGACCGCAGCGGTGGGAAACACCGCCCGCCTGTTTTCCGCCCGGTCGCCTTGCGGCCGGGGCGGAAAAGGGATAACATGGTGGCGGTGTCTATCAGACACCGCCAGCCATATTAGCATTGGCATTTTTCAATGCTTTTCCGTGGCGGCAGTGCCGCCACGGAAAGGCATGCGGTGTTCACTCTGGGGGGCCCTGTTGGCCCCCAGAGTGACGGCCAAAGGGGGGTGGCACACAGGGCGGTACCTGTGGTACCCCCCTGCATTTGCATAATCGCAGCGGCAGGCACCGCACGGTGCCTGCAGATTCGATTATGCAAATAAGTGCATTTGTTTTTAACATTGTGGCGGGCGGTGCAGTGAGCACCGCCCGCCACAATGTTAAATTGAGCAATGCGCCCGCAACTGTGGCGGGCGCATCCTAATACCAATGTCGGGACCCCCGCCCTTTAGGCAGGCGGTCCAGATCTCCGTTAGGGTGGCGGGCGGTTAATGGACCCCTTGAAGTCCCACCGAAGTAATCCTGCTGAAATAAACAAAACAAGCATTGGCATAGCCAATAGGTCTTGCCTTTGGGAACTAATAAGTGTTAAGGCAGAGATATTGAGTTTCTGTTTGTTTTTAAGCTGTGTTGTGCAGAAGTCTGCAGTATGCTAAAATGTTATAATAAAGAAGTGTGAGAAGCATTTTTGTTAGTTTAGTTATGATTTATAATGTACAACAAAATGACGATGATAAAAAACTATTAATTAGAAGTAATGATTTGAGTTTTTTTTTATGTTTGAATGCTGGCAACTTGTATCTGCCTGTTCTAATCGTTGCTTTTTATGGTGTTTATTGTTAAAGGGGTGGGTATAAATAACAGGAGAGTGAAGGTTACTTAGTTAGTTAGTGAGAGTGATAGATTTAGTGAGTTAATTAGTGAGAGATATTTAGTGAGAGATTGAGAGAGTTAGTTTGTAAGAGTGATAAAATTAGTGAGAGAGTTAGTTAGTGAGAGTGAGAGAGTTAGCGAGTGAGTTAGTTAGTGAGAGAGAATTATTGAGTTAGTGAGAGAGTGTGAGATTTAGTTAGTCAGAGTGAGAGAGTTATTGAGAGTGAGTTAGTTATGATCACCAATTATAAGTGAAATGGAAATGTCAGAATTTCATTGCTCCGGTTTACTCCGCCCAGGAGTAAAGAAAGAAAACAACTCCACTAACCCATGTCATACACTAACTACAGGCAGCCAGTAAAGCTGTACCGGGGCCGCACCCTCTACAAGGACAGGCTACAGATGGTAAATTCTCTACTCTGTCCACCCAAAGGCGAGGAAAGGATACAGCATCCATGGCATGGTCTACTCAGGACAGAGGTGAGGGACCTGAAGGCATGCACTAAATACAGCAATTTGTTAACATTCTTTGTAAGGTCCACCCCGGAGCAACAGGAGCTGCCCTAGCAGGGGTAGATAGCAGACCCTTCTCTGGGAGGAGTAAAGTTTAATAGGGGAAACATCCACTATAACGCAACTATTACGACGCACTGCCACCACAACACAACTTTTGCAATGCAACATCCATTACAACGCATGCTATTACAACGCATGTTATTACAACGCAGATGTCATTACAACGCATGTTATTACAACGAATTTATTGGTAAGTTTATTTTTACAATATATTTTTTATTTATTTTATTTAAGTTATAGTTAATAATTTTAATGAAATAGTAAATACATTAAAAAAAATATTTTTTTAATTTTTAATTAAATTTAAATACTCGAGTATTTTTAAAATTACCTGTAGTTTTTTTTAATAAAAATGTGTATATGTTTTTAGATAATTTTTTAGATTTAATTAATATTAATATTTTTAAAATTAATTTTAATAATTAATATAATATTAATGTTATTACTAGATTATTTATTTTGTTTAATTTGTTGTTAAGTTTAATGTATTATTATTTTAAAAATTGTATTATTATTAATACTAAAGTACTTTTTTTTAATATCCTAGTATTAATTTCTTTTAATGATTAAATAGTTTAAACTATATTAATATTTTTAAAATTACTTTTAATAATTAATATAATATTAATGTTATTACTAGATTATTTATTTTGTTTCATTTGTTGTTAAGTTTAATGTATTATTATTTTAAAAATTCTATTATTATTAATACTGGAGTACTTTTTTGAAAACCCTAGTATTAATTTCTTTTAATGATTAATTAGTTTAATTAATATTAATATTTTTTAAATTAATTATAATTATTAATATAATATTAATGTTATTACTAGATTATTTATTTTGTTTTATTTGTTGTTAAGTTTAATGTATTAATATTTAAAAAATTGTATTATTATTAATACTAGAGTAAATTTTTGAATACCCTAGTATTAATTTCTTTTAATGATTAAATAGTTTAAATTAAAATTTAAATAAGTATCCTATTCGAGTATATTTTAGAATACTCAAAGAATAAACACTTTTGGAGTTTCAATAGCTAAAAATTATATTTAATTAGGTTGTGTTTTGTAATTTGTAATTAATTAATTATTTAATATATTTAAAAAAAAATAAAAAATAATATAGTATTAGAATTATTTTTGATACATGAGTAATAAATTTAATTAATACTCTACAACTTTTGTTATGTTTATTTTTGAAAAAGAAAATACATTTTTTTAATTATATTATCAAAAATTTTGAAAAAAAATAAGTTTAATATAAAAATTATAATTATGAAAATAAAAAAATATGTATTATAATTTTTTTAAAATATAGTATTTATTTTAATACTCAAGTATTAAAAAAATATCTTAGTATTAACCCCTCCACTTTCTCACACATACTCATGTAATACACTCATCTCGAGTAACAATACTTAATTTTTTTTATCATCTATTCCACACTGAAAATAGTATTTCACCCACCTGTTTATTATCCCACCAGGATTTCAAACTTACCTTACTTTTACATCCAATCAGGAGTAAGAACAGTAATTTAAATAAAATAATTATTAAACAGTTAAACTTTTCTAAAAAATATTTTTAGAGTAATAATATTAATTTAGAATACAATAAAGCTTACAGAAAATGTATTTATATACAAAAAGTGTGTGATAAAAATATTTATTTGTCAACTTTAATAAAGTTCCCACGCTTTAACATTGATTTCAATGTAAAGGTATGTCCTACATTTATTTCTATTGCTCTCTATGTCAATCCCACGGTAAGGAAAGAAGAAGCTTCTTGGTGTGCAAGGGGCTTATAAATCGTGCAAAAGGGAGTTTGCTCAAGTTAAGAATAATATTTAATAATTTCACATATTTAAAAAACATTAATTAGTCATTGTTATAAAAAAATACATTTTGAAAAATAAGTAACACGACACAGTTTTTATTATTTTTAAATAAAATATATTTATTGAGAAAATCTAATAATTTTTATAAATTTTCAGACATTTCAAAATATTTATTGAAACTTGTTTTATAAATTATTAAATAAATAATAATAATTATTTTATATACATAATGTAAAAAAAAGTAATAGTCCTTTTTCTTTTTTTGCAGCTTTGGATCACGTATACGCGTCAACATCAAATGCGTAAGCAGCCATATTGAGGAACGTCGCTGGATAGAGCAGAAGCATGGAGATCTGCGCTCAGGTAGGAAACTTATAATAGTTATTTTTAAATAATAAACAATGTTTTGCTAGATATTTATTGCAAGGAAAGAAAAGGGAGTATTAGAATAGTAATATTAAATGTATCATATTATATTTAGAATGTCTCCGATCACATTGTTATTGTATGTCCTCGTCGGGTCACGTGTTTGTTAAACATTATAGCAATGTTTACAGTAAGTAAGTTAAATAACAGTAAAATATTGATTTATGTATGTATTTTGGTGAAATCGTTAAATATGGAATACATCGGAAGAAAAAGAAGATCGATTTACGAACATGGGTTTTGGTGAGGACAAAATGCATCGTCTTTCATGGGGTTTTTTGGAATCGTGGAAAAAATCTTTTGGATTGCTTTTTGGATTTTGTTTTTGGATGGATCATTCTATTTGGAGATGCATTTTGATGGACTGCTGATTACGAGTAATTGAAGAAGATGGATCGTATCCTCTATTTTTTGGAATTTCTGATTTTGAAAGCGGGATGAAAAAGGATCCGATTTTGGTTTTTTTTGGAGTTGAAGATTGTTTCAAATTGGCGAAGAATTATTTTGGGCGATTTTTTAAGGTTGTAAATCGATCTTTAAAAAGGAATACTTTATTTTGAAAAAAATTTGTGTTTGGCAATGGATTTAATTAAATGGATTACAAAACAAGCATGGTTTTCCGTTGGATTACAGAAGAAAAAGATTGAAAAAAGAAGACTGTTAAGGTAAGGTGACCCGACTTTAATTTTAGTTTAAAAATGTTTTGGAAAATGCCAATTGTAATTAGATAATGTAATTTAGGGCAAAACAGGAAAGTAATACTGTAGGGGGAGTTAGTAGTGTAGTATGTGTGCAACATTATCTAGGTAGTCAGAAGCCACACACAACGAAAACTGTTGTAAAAGAGCCAATAGTCGTTCAGACATTTCCTTAGATCTTTTAGAGATGCGTGGGTTCAGACTACCTGTTAATGCTTGTGACATTATCATTTCTTGAAAACTTTGCTCATTCCTCAAAGTTTCCAAGAAATGATAGAAATTAGGGTGTGGTTTTCCAATTGTGTGGCTGAAGGAGTTGTGCCATTCCTCTATGGCATTGTTTGTCTTTGCCTCTCCTTCTAAGCAGGTTGTGTAGCAGTTCCACCACTCCACATGGAAACGTGGCTTCCTCCTGTGACCCGACCTGCTTAGATGTCCAATCCATGGCCCTCATTTATGAAAAGTGACGCATCCTTGCGCAGGCGCAGGGATGCGCCACAATTCCTTACGTCGCGCTGCGTCAGAAGTTTGCGACGCGAATGCGTCACATTAATGGAACGGCGCATCATGTCGCAAGTGATGCCGTAAGCCGGAAAAAAGACACGCAGACGCTGGCGTCCTGACGTACCGGAAAGTCACGCAAGTGCGGGAAAAGTGCCGTAAGTCGCAATCGCGGAACTGACGTAAGCTTACGCATCGCTGCGTCACATTTACGTTGCGTCACAATCTGGAAAACGCCAAAAATACACGCATCCATCACCCAATTCTCCCGCAAATGGAAAAAATTGTTACCATGGAGCCTGAAGGACACAGCAGCAGCCAAGGGGACCTTCCACATGGCAGCCAGGATGTCCAGCCACATGGCACCCAGGAAGCGCAGCCTGAAACACAGGGAGAAACCCATGGCAAGAGGAAGAGGAAAATTAATTTCAGCGCTGAGGAGAACACCATCCTCATAAATGAGGTCACAGACCACCAGCACCACCTCTTTGCCAGTTCCAAGTTGCCACTATCAAAAAAAGAGGCAATTTGGCTGTCCATATTGGCAAAGGTCAACTGTGTGGCCCAATCTAAGAGGACAGTCATTGACCTGAAGAAATGCTGGAACGACATAAAGCGCCGGACAAAAGAGAAAATGGCAAAAAACCGCAAAGAAGCTGGGGTGACAGGAGGAGGCAGCCCATCACTACAGGAAGAGCTGGATGACCTTGAGGAGCGGGTTGCGGCGGTCATCCCAGAGGAGTTGGTGGTTGGCGTCCCAGGACAGGACAGTGCAGAGCATGAGGAACCGCAAGACACACAGGGTAAGTCCCTACAAGGGGAACTGTGCAAAGAAGGTAATGTTGTGCAGCCCATAAAGTAAGGTAGCCGGCTCAATTACAGACGTGTAGTGGAAAGAGTAGTCATGCAATGTCATGAACTGTGAAGGGTCTACAAAAAGTATTGTACCAGGGAGTTCAAGTTCAAGTTCGGGCATTTATATAGCGTACTACTCACCCGGAGGGTCTCAAGGCGCTAGAGGGAGGGGTTCTCTATTTGTCGAATATCCAGGTTTTCAGTTCTAATCTGAAGGGGATGTGGGTCTGAGTAAGGCGGAGGTGGGTGGGGAGTGAGTTCCAGGTCTAGGCGGGCAGGAAGGAGAATGATTTGGCCCCCATGGTGGATTTTTGGATGCGCGGGACTGCGGCGAGGGCTTGATTGGATGATCTTAGTTGGCGTGTGGGTTTGTAGAAGGACAGTCGAGTGTTGAGGCATTTGGGTCCTATATCATAAAGGGCCTTGTGTGCGTGGGTGAGAAGGCGGAAAGTAATTATTTTGTTGACGGGGAGCCAGTGGAGGTCTCTTAGGTGTCTGGTGATGTGATCTTGGTGCGGGATGTCTAATATGAGTCTAGCAGACGCGTTTTGGCTGTGCAGGAGTTTTTTCTGCAACATTGTGGAATGCATTACGTTGCAGTCTGCATGAACCACAGCTGCTTGAAAATATAAATCTGAGATAACAGAAGTCTGTGTCCTTGGAACAACTCTTCCAGCATGTAAAAACACCTGTTGGATCTCCCACTCTGATGGGAAGGGGCTGCGGCTACCGCTCAAAGAGACAGGTCATGATGAGTCTTCTGAATGGGAGAGTAGGTCCTGGGTCCGCCGTAGGTGGGCCGGGAGGGTGTGCAAGGTCTTGGCGGCGAGGTAGGACAAGGATCTGCTGCTGGAGGTTGGTCATAGGATGCGGTGGACAGTGGTGAGGGGGAGGCTGGTGGAGTGGACCTGGCGTGTGGGGGTGTACAAGCTGAGTCTGCTGTACAGGTAGCCTGCTCCGGGCCACTGGAGTGTATTGTGCGTCTGGGTCTGGAGCCTGAAGCTAATCTACTTGCTGATGGGGAACCAGTGTAGGTCTCACATTTGGGGGAAGATGTTGCTGCGGTGTGGGACGTTGACAATCAATGAGCCGTAAGTGTATTGGATGAGTTGCTGTACTTGTAGGTGTTTGTCTGGGAATCCTCAGTACAGTGCGTTGCGGTAGTCCAGTCCGCTGCTGCTCAGCGCCTGCGTCACACTAATGTCAGTCTGGGGTGGGGATCCGCTTGTAGATCCAGCATAGCATGTGGAGGCAGTTGTAGCATGAGGAGGACATGGCGTCGACCTGCTCAGACATGGAGAGGGAGGAGTACTGGATGTATAGTAATTTGCGTGCATGGTCAGTGGGTGTTGTTGCTGTTCCCAGTGTGGTTGCCCACCAGGAGTCGTCCCAGGCTCAGGGTGTGGGTCCAAGGATGAGGCCCTGTGTCATGTCCAAGTACAATTTCATACTGTTGCACCTCATCCACTTGGTGAGGGAATTCAGTCCCTTGTCGAGGTTTGTTGAGGGTGTGTGTGGGTCCCTGGTGATGGAGAGGATGAGCTGGGTGTTGTTGGTGTAGGAGATGATGTAGAGGCTGTGATGGCGGCCCACGTGTACGAGGGGGACATGTACATGTTGAACAGTGTTGTGCTGAGGGATGACCCCTGGGGTAAGCCGCAAATGATGTTGAGGGCGTCCCATTTGATGGATGGGTTTTGGACACTCTGGACGCTCTGGGTGCTGCGGGAGAGAAAGGACGTTCTTCAGTGTAGGGCCTTCAATTGGAATCATGATTCTCGGAGGTGTGTCTTCAGGGTGTGATGGCATACCGTGTCAAAGGCGGTTGACCGGTCCAGGAGGAAGAGGGCTGCTGACTTGGTGCTGGCTAGTTGGTACATGATGTTGTCTGTGCCGGACATGTGGACTGTCTTGCTGCTGTATGTACGTATGAATCTGGACTGGGACGGGTGAAACATGTAGGGGTCTTCCAGCCGGCGCCACAATAGCATGTTCTTCATTACCTAGATGAACTTCGTTGGGAACGTGAGCAGGGAGATGGGCGGTGAGTCCCCGAGGGCCTTGGGGTGTGACTTGTGCATCTTGAGGAGGGCATTGCTTGTGGCGTGCCTCCATATTTCATGGAATGTTGCTGCATTGAAGAAGATGTAGATGAACTTGTGTAGTTGGGGTATGATCGCTTCCTCTGCCTTTTACAATAAGTGGTGTGGTGATGGTACTGGTGGTGATCCAGAGTGTACGGAGTTCATGACCTTGTGTGTTGCGTCCTTGTCGACGTAGTACCAGGATGTGCTGCATCTGGGGCTGGTGGTCCTCGCTGGGGAGGTGGAGTCTGGCAAAGTTGGTGTGGATGTGGTGGTGAAGCTGTCGTCGATGGCACTAAACGTGCGCTGTGAGAAGATGGACAGTGAGTC
>NW_027611937.1:0-34930 GCF_964261635.1 Lissotriton helveticus
CCCTCTTCATTTTAATCCTGCCTTCCCCCCTTGCGTTACAGTAGGGCCCCTTTGATAAATGGAAAGAGGGTGGCTGCCTAATTCTGACCTATAGGTTTTTTTTTCGTGGGGAACTGCACTCTTTTGCAAACTGTGTCTCTGTGTTTCATCTCACTCCCACAGAGGGGTATAATTCTTTCCAGTTGAAACACTGGGTGCAACAGCCTAGGATGCAAATGGATGCGACCAGGGACCTGTTTCCTATAGAGAGATTTGTGCAGACAGTTGGTATGGCTAAAGGATGCATCTTATTTCTCTAATCTCTCCTCCTGTCAGCGGGCCCCTTCAAACCATGCGCCATATAGCTTTTAGGGAGGTCCTCCTACAAACCTCCATAACAGATAAACATTGGTGTTCCTATATAAAGACATCACTAAATACAATCGCTCAATGTTTCTAAGGGAATCCCACTACAAGATCATGTATGACTGGTATCTCTACTCTCAGAAGCTACATACCCTTTTGCCGAACAAGTAAGACCTGTGTTGGCGGGGTAGTGGGCTTCTGGGGGACTTCTGTCACATCTGGTGGGATTGCCCTGCAATCCAGCCCTTTTGGAAGGAGATTATTTCCCAAATCAGACAGATTTTAGGCTATCCAAACTCTCACTCTCTAGGGCACGTTCTACTTGGGCTGCAGGACCCCAACTTGAAGCACCAAACCATGGGAGATCGTTCCATTATATGGTTGTGTTTGGGGGTGCCAAAAATGGCAGTGGCTGCGGCCTGGAAGAAACCGGAGGCCCCCTCCCTGACTCAATCACCTGCACGGCTGTGGCAGGCGCTGGCCCTGAAACAGATGTCTGATATCATGACGAATACTCGTAAAGGTTTTGACTATATTTTGAGCCCATTGGTGGAGTATCTCTCGGAGGGTTTGCCACTTTGTGCCTGTGGTCCTTGACTGCGGGCCCTACATTTCTTTCAAACCTAGAGCAGCCAACCCTCCTGGTGCCCCCCCCAGGGGGGCTGTGGGTTTCGGGGCACTCGCCCCTCCTCGCTTGTGCGGGTCTCCTCACTCACCTCCTTGTCGGGGGTGAGAGATCTCCTGACCTTCTCCTAGGTTAAGCATTGCCTGCTTCACGCTCTCCCAAGATCATTGCAGCTATTAAGTACCACGGAAATGTTTGTTCGATTTCTTTTTCTCTTTGTTGATACTGTTGGCTCTTGTCAATATTTGCAAAGGTGCTTTGTGTGACATGGGGTTGATATGCGACATATGTTAGCTAATAATGTGGGGAAGTAGCACCTGGCTCTAGTAGAGGTTTTGCCGAGAACTTGGGGAGAAGATGTGTTATATCTCTAGCTAATGCTCTCGGCTTGTGGCAAGATCACGTTAGGCCCCACAAGTTGTGTAATTGTTTGTTCTGTGCTTTTTTTGAATATGCTACTAAAAATAATTTGACAAAAAAGAGTTTTAAGAAGCAGCACTGAGAGAGGCTTAGGCTCCACCACACGCCAAGTAGTACAGGGTTTGAATTCTGAGCAAGTGTGTTAGTCCACTTTGTTAGTGGTTCTATTACTGTTCGAAGATATCCACCCATCACCCTAGGAAAAAAAACCCTACTGCTGCCAGACTTCCCACCCCCTACCACAAAGACCAGCAACAATGCATCTTGGCAAGTGCCTGAAGCAGCTGTGCCAGTCTTACAATCACAACGTGCTGTAGCCCTGCTCTGTGTAGTGTGGGTTCCCCTTACCTAAAGTTGGCTGCCGCGTTGAAACATAATGGCGTGGCCGCCTTCAAAGGGGAACTTTCCGAATGGAAGCAGGGGATGACAGGAAAGGGTAAATTAATGACGGTGTGTTGAGAGATTGCCTCAGGAAACAGTAACAACTTTACCATTGTCCTGCACAGTATCAGTCTTATTACTCTGGCACATTCTTGGGTCACACCAGCCAGTCACTGTTCCCTGCAGGTCAAAGGAGGCTGCATCAAAGCTGTCTTTACAAATGTTATAAGGCATCTCGAACAGCAGCCACATCCCTTGCTCTGTCTCTCGAGGCAGACGGGGGCCCAGGGAGAGATGTGCTCTCTCCACCACGAACATATTGGAGAAAACTCCTTCCCCCAGTGGTGTGGTCAGTAGTTTTTCAATAAATTGTTCCATATTACCCGTGGAAGTCGTCTCCGGCAGGCCAGAAATTCTCAAGTTGCAGCGTCGCAAGCGGGCTTCTAAATCCTCTGTTTTATCTTGTAGGACGCATATAAGCTTCCCCAGTTGTTTGTGATCCGAATCAAGCGTGGTGTGCGCCTCCTCCACCTCCGTGAGTCTCCTCTCAGACATATCCAAACGTTCCACATGTTTATCCAGACGTTCCACCATCCTATCCATCCTGTAGGAGAGAGCATCCATTTTCGTGCCTAGGGAGGCGATGCCGTTTTGCAAGCTATTTCCATGGAGAGGAGCATTTTGCGAATATCCGGGCCAGAGTCGTCTTCAACAGGGGTGTGTGACCTGGAAGCCTCGTCAGTGGTGGCGTCATGCGATTTCAAGCGTTTCTGCTCGAAGGAGAGTTTAGATTGTGCTCTATCAACTTTACCCATGTTGGCTAGTAATCCTGGGATGTGGCTAACATGATCCCACGCACGTTGCCAGTGCGCTTCCTGTTTCGCAAAGCCCCGCCCCGCCTGCTAATGGCCGATCGACACGCAACGCTGCTTGCTGACCGCTGTTTTGCTGATTACGGGCAGTAATGTGAACGCGGCGCTGTTTTGGCTGTTTTGGCTTCCGGTGATCCGGAGATTTGCCGCTGTCTGCTGCTAACCCGTTACCCTGCTATTCTCTGTCGTGCGTCCCGCGGCCGATTCTTGGACGGTCACGGGGTTTGTTCTCTGCTGTGGAGTGGCACCCGCACTGAGCCTGCTTCTGCCGCGTTTTGAGTGGCGCCCGTGCCGTGGCGCCAGCGCCAGGACCGAGCCTGCTTGCTGCTTCACCGTGAGTACCACCTGTGCTGAGCTTGTTTTCGCTGCCGCTGCCCTGCCACGCCAAACCTACGCTCCTCGTGTTACTCCCTTCTCCATCTCAGAGAAAAGCTTTTGCAGGCTTTTGAAGGCTCTGCAGTCGTGTCTCAGCGGGGGCGCAGAGAATATCACAAGCATAAGCGTCGAAGCGCCTGCTGTTGCCAGGAGGGAGAAGATCACGCTCACTTTTGACCTCTGAGACCTCTGAGACTTTTGAGACTTTCTTTTTGGGGAAAAGCGCTAAGAACATATAGGAAGGTGCTTTTTAAAAAGAAAAGGGGGTTCCTAATTTCAATACAAAAAGAGACTGAAGCACTGAACTGTTCTGTTTAAAGTTAGTCCAACGTGCCTGTTGCCTTTATATACTGGCCAGCTGATCAGCTAGTGCTAGTGCCATTGCCATCGCTCTCACTGGGAGGTTTCTTCGACGTTTCAGACTGGCGGCTGCTCTTCTTTCACCAGAAATGTCAGCGAAAGTAAGAAATAAACAGGCCGAGGCAGCAAAGGAGTTCCTAAAACTGGCCAGTCACCGACAGCACCCGTACTTGTATCTAAGGGGGCCAGGAAAGGAAGAAGAAATGCGCAGCAAAGAATTGACTTGAAAAATAGAGTACTGGCACTGGCGGAGAATAATAGACAAAACACTTCTGCAAAATCCCTGGAAGAGGATGAGGTGGAGGACGATGAAGAGGCAGAAACATTATCTGAACTGTCGGAAGAGCTAAGCATGCTCGCTGTAGGTGATGAATGTGAAGGAGATGGAGAGGATAAAGCAGGGGGGGCCCTGAATAAGGGGGGGAGACAATCAGTTAAGCTCCAAACAATACCCCCTCTTCAGTAAGCCACTGGCTTCACGGGGCAGACTCACAAGCACCCCCAACTGAATTGGTAGGAGTTGAGAGAGCTGAAAGAGCATGCAGGGGAGAATGATGTGCGGGGCAGACAGGAAGTGCAACAACATCAGAAGGCACTACCTATCGACACCTACCCCCCGGTATCTCAAGTTCAACAGCCGCAGCTCCAGCCCCAATCAAACCCTCAACCAAAGCCGGATGCACATCAAAATCTGCTGATCATACAGAGATCATAGAAGAGAATACATCCACTCCCTTAAATGCACCATCCTCCGCTCGATCGATATGCCCGGAGCCTCAAGAGACACGAGTTTCACAACAGTCGCTGCAGAAGAGAGGTTTTATCCAACAAGCTAAGTACCCTGTCTGAATTACCAGAGTCAAAAGATAGTTCAGTACAAGAAATGTTAATAACTATCCTCCAAGAAATAAGAGATCTTAAATCTTCGCAGGCATTCGAGATATCACAACTACATAGTAGACTCACAAAGATGGAGGAAAATTTAGGTAACCTTCCCAGAAGGGTTACAGAGGCAGAAGTCCGGGTCTCATCATTGGAAGATACTGTCGCTGCCATGCAGAAGGATCTCTATGTGCTGAATAAGAATAAGTCTCAGTTGGAGTCAAAACTACACGACTTAGAAAATTACAACACAAGGTCCAAACTACGCCTCTAAGGAGTCTCAGAAGGGCTGGAGGGCATAGAGGTGGTGAAATGGACCAAGGCTCTTCTGAAAAAAGTGATACCTGAGCTACAAGGTGACCTAACAATCACGAGAGCACACAGGGTACCTGCACATTAGCCTGCCAATCTTAAGTATCCACGAACCATTTTAATGAATTTTTCTGACTGCAGGATTAAAGAGAGAATTCTGAATATGGCAATCTCAAGTAGAACCTTCAACACTGATGAAGTAAAGAACTTTAGGATTTTCTCAGACATGTCAGCAGCCTCGGCTCATAGACGCAAGGATTTTGTCAAAATTATTGACTCTTTCAAGGCCAGAGGTGCCCAAGCGATGATTGTTCAACAGTCTAAATTAAAAGTGATAGCTAAAGGATTTTTTTTTATATTTACGGATACACAAGAAGCACAGACACTCCTGGAAGGTCTTAATACATAAGAGAACCAGAACTAATCAAATGTCGAGAAATGTCGAGAAAAGTCCAGAAAAGTTCAGAAAAGTTCAGAATCTTAAGAAAAAACAACAAAAGGGTTAATAACTCAAGTGTTGTGCAACCTTTGGGAACAATAAAGTTTTTTGCAACATATGGTATAGCCCCTTTAAATAGGTATAGGTACAGCGCGCATGCGTAGAGATATAGTGACAAGAACAAACGCCGAGCGGGTAATCGAGCGAGGCGAAGGAAGCGCGACATATAACAATAGAGGTAAGCGGGGAGTAAGAGTGGTTTTAAACACGGAAGAAGGGATCTTAGAAGGGGTAAAAAATTATTTAACGTAAACGACAGAATACGTGTTAAGTGGCTCGAGAACCGAACACATCCGCCAACGGTCCGCATTAACAGGACCATTAATGTTTACTGAGAGGGGATGCCAACATACTCAATAGAGAGACAACAACATAGCAGCTAGTTTCAAGGGACTAGCATGGGGGAGAGAGAAACAGGGGACACTTGTAAATAAGCTCTAAAAGTATATAGTTGTACAGCATAAAATTTCCATGGACACCACGAGTTTCTAAGGGGTGTTTATATTTTGATTTTTGTAGAGCTTATCCCTGGTGAAGGGGAACTCGCCGAAATACATTGGAGTTGAAGTCTAAAGGATAACGCTCATGTATAATGTGAAAAGAAATTACATGAATGCGATTGAAACATCATTTAAATGAAGAATTAAAATCAACATCGAACAAACAAAACAATGAGTGGAGTAAATTCATTGAAAAATTAAGCTGATTGGAAACAGCAGAGAACCAGTGCCCGAGGAGACTGCCCTATATACCATAGGACAGCTACAATTTGATGTATCAGTACTGCACTCCAGGCGGGGAGTGATTCCAAGGAGCACGGCAACTAATAAACACGGAGAAAAGTAGCAGTGCATGGCCTATCACTTAAGCATCCAGTTATAGATGACCCATTGCCTATGTTGCAACTAAAACAAGCACTGACTGGCATACCAGGTCAAATAATATGGGGGGGTGATTTTAACTTTTTACAAAATCCTATAATTGATTCGACCAGAAAAGACCGGCGCCAAAATAAACCACAAGTGGCTATGGCCTACAGAGTTGCAAAACAGATTTGGACATTTTGGATGGCTGTCGTTTTCAATATCCATCTATATGTGAATACTCTTGCCACTCTGCAAAATATAACTCAGCATCTAGGCTGGACTTTTTTTTAATTTCACATGGTCTTGAAATTAGTAGTTACGAACATTTACCAAACGCATTCTCAGATCATGCACTAATTAAGATGGAAATAAATATAGGCAATACGGAAAAAGAAGTATCTAAAAGATGGTACTTCAATAAACTGAATCTTGCAGAACCGCAATGGTGCATAGAAACTGAGGAGGAGATAAGGGCCTTTTTTAATCTCAATAGAGGCTCGGCCCCAATCAATGTAGTATGGGGCGCCTTTAAGGCCACGTTAAGAGGCATAATTACCTCCAAAGAAATACCAAAACAGAAGGCTAAAAGGGAGGAGAGAGCTGCTCTACAGACTTATTTGGCCCACGCAAATCAAGAGCACTATAGAAATAAGACCCTAGCTACTAAACAAAATTTATTGAATGCAAAAAAGAAAATGAGGGAATTCTATTATGCACTAGGGGATGCAGCTAGCAGTCTATACTTACAGAAGCTCTATGAAGAGAGTGAGTACACAGGGAGACTGCTAGCCTGGCAAGCCAAAGAAAACCAGGTTCGTAATAGAATTGACTGCTTATACGACACAGCAACCAAAGCCCGTATGAAGACCACATCATCCATAGGTGAGATGTTTTTAAATCATTATAAGGAGATTTATCAGACCACTGAACAGGCTACGATGGAAACAATTCGATTTGGCGGTGAAAAGTTTAGCCAACGGTAAGGCAGCCGGACCAGATTATATACCAGGAGAGATTTATAAATTGTTTTTTGAACAATTAAAGTATATTATGTTGGACACATTTTGAGCGGCACAGAAAGGCAAAGCCCCCAAATCATGGAATGATGCAATGATCGTTGTATTTAACAAAAAGGGTAAACCCCCAGAACTTCCGGGATCTTATAGACCAATTTCCCTACTAAATTGCGACAGCAAACTATATTCAAAGATACTAGCTAATCGAATTTCAAAAATCATAACTCCTTTAGTTTCGTTAGATCCACATGGATTTATTCCTAAACGCGGTACTGTGACGCATATAAATAAAGTTATTACCCTACTGGACATTGCTCAGGCTGAAAAACGCGATATAGCCTTAATATTACTCTACGCTGAGAAAGCGTTCGATCATGTAGAATGGCAATATCTATGGGAAGTTATGAGAAAATCAGGTTTTGGTGATAACTTTCTAACCGCAATACAAGTACTATATACTGCTCCTAATGCAAGAATTGCTGCTCTAGGTCGGAAATCAGATATTATTAAAATTACAAGAGGGACGAGACAGGGATGTCCTTGCTCCCCACTTTTGTTTGCTTTATTTATTAATCCGTTATTAAATAGCTTTTCTAACAATCCTTTGATTAAACCTTTTATTGCGCAAAATATACCGCATACAGTATTCGCATATGCGGATGATGTGGCTGTCATGATGATTAACCCTTCTGAGGCACTATTAGAGATTGAACGGTTGGCCTCAGCTTTCGGATCCATATCAGGTTACAAATTAAACTCTGGGAAGACCCACGTTATATGCACTGAGAACTTGCGATTTTGTGACATCAGAGTTGTTTCTGAAGTTACATACGTTGGGATTTTAATTAAAACATCTATGAAAGACATTGTGGAAGTTAATTGGCGCAGTACGTACCAACATATTCAACAATCGCTAGACAGGTGGGGATGGTTGCAACTATCAATCATAGGAAGAGGAAACATCATTAAGATGAGTGTTCTGTCTAAAGTTCTCTATATGTTTAGAGCTATACGTCTCGAATTTCCACCTCAATATATACAACAGCTACAATCAATCTGCGCAAAATTTGTATGGTCTCCAGGGAAGCCTCGGAGGGCAATGAGATTGATGACGCTCCCGGTTGAGAGAGGGGGACGGGCAATCCCTGACTTCCTATTATATTTCTATGTATGCACTATACAAAGAATGTGATTGCTGTTAACGGGGGAACCGGTAGAGGATATGGCTGAAGCACCTTCTATATTTTATTTAATGCTGGGAACATATAGTAGACGTAGTCTATTTGAAGAGCTGGAGGGCAACTACTACAAGAGAACTCGCTTTAAGGTAATGGAAGCTGCTTTTAAGGTTTGGAGAAAGATAAAAAAAGAATGGTTAATATAGGGAAAGTATCATACTACACACCATTTAATGCAGAGAAAATACTACCCCCTGTTTTTCAAGATCAAGTATTATCAGATTGGACACATCGAGGGATTGTACAAATAGGAGACTTGTTTGAACTGGATGGATCAATAGTTACCTTTGAGAGTTTGTCTTTGAATTATCATTTGACTAGATCCTCCTTTTTTAAATATCTTCAATTAAGAGATTTTATTATTAGAAGACAGGTCAGCGGTGAAATTAATCCGATAGTAGAAGCAATCCTCAAAGGCGAGAAAATAGGGGTTTTGTATAACTTACTAATGGAATATAGACCTGACGACTTGCAGAAATTTAATTTGTATTGGCAAACTCAACTCGGTGAACCAAGTTTACAAATAAAGGATGCAATTGATATGTATAAGGATGCATACCTTTCCGTCAATTTGAAGGCTCAATTTTTTAAGACTATCTTTAGATTATATTATACACCTGAGCGTATGAGAAAGTGGGGCTTACAATATGATGGGAAATGTTTCTGTTGCAAGTCGGATAATGCGGACATTATGCATATATTTTATAGCTGTTGTAAATTTCGTCAGTTTTTGATTCATATCGAAAATTTTCTATCTATGATTACACAGCTTACTGTAAAAATATCCCCAGCTATGATGCTCTTAGGTATAGGTAAAAATGTAACACAGGATCCTGATTTATATCGATTTAGATATTTAATTTTTGTGACTATGACAATTGCTCGCCTTTGCATTGCTTCGGAATGGTTACAAGAAGAACCTCCCGCGTTTGCATTTTGGAGGGCGAAGTTATACCATATTTTTGAATTGGAATGGAGTTTGTATTGTTTGAAGGGGGTAGAAAAAGGCGACTGGGTATATTGATTTGGGGTGCAGTTCAAGAATATTTGGAGAACTGAATATCTAGTACGGAATAGTATGTATGATGAGATATAAATACATTATTGTTTATTACGTGTTTATTATACCTGTACTGATGCCTTGTCCCTACGGGGGAATAATAAATAAAAAATAAAAAAGGAAGCAATTCACACATTTTTACAGGAATTACAAATCCCAAAACTAGGAAATGATTATAAAAAGCTGCTCCTCGCTGAATTTACAAAAGAAGAGCTAGATGTGGTCATAAGCTCCTTACCTAGCGGTAAAGCCACCGGGGAGGATGGTATCCCAGGGGAATTTTTCAAAGTATTTTCGGGAACTCTGAGTACCCAGTTTTTAACACTTGCTAATTATTTATTACAAGGAGGGTTACCGCCGGAATCCTTTCGCAATGCAGTGGTAGTCAGTATTTTAAAGAAAGAAAAAGATAAAGAAAGTGTAAATTCATATAGGCCAATCAGTCTATTAAATACTGACTTTAACATTTTTACCAAACTGCTTGCAAATCGATTAAATAAAATGGTAGGATCACTCATCGGAGCAGACCAGTGTGGCTTTATAGCAGGGAGACAGCTCCACACTAATACAAACTTTTTACTGGAAGCCTTGTATTCTTTTAGTGTTAACAAAGGAAAGGCACAGATCTGGTTTTTAGACGCCGAGAAGGCTTTTGATCTTGTCTCGTGGAACTGCCTCTTTGGGATCCTGGTGAGCTTTGATTTCCCGAATGAATTTGTATTTTTATTGAAACAACTTTATAGACACTCTCAGATTTTAATTAACTCAGTAAACGTAGGTCAAATAAACAGAGGCACTCTGCAAGGCTGTCCCCTCTCCCCGATTTTATTCGCCTTATTTATTGAACCACTGGCTATTGCAATTAGGGGGAAAAGAGCTCACACGGTACCAGTATTAGGAATGACTAACATAAAACTTTATGCCGATGATATCGTCTTATTTTTTAATACAAAGATAGCCAGCCAGTCGGAAATTTTGAAAATATTTTCGGATTTCCAAAAAATAGGTGGTTATAAAATAAATAAGACCAAACGGAAATCATTTTTATGTAATTGCACTGTAGACAACTTATTAACTGAGTTTAGGCAGACCTATAATACCCGCCCCAAGAGATATTTAAGAATTTATATAACAGAAAAAATGAAGATCTTTACCTATTAAATTATATGCCACTACTAAAAAGGGTGAGTTCCCAGCTAACTCCCATTGTCAATAATGGGACGTGCTGCCCTAATCCGAATGTCCATTCTTCCACTTTTTAACTTCCTTTTTAGTGCAGCGCCATGTGCAATTCAGGCTTCCTTTTTTAAGCAGATAGATGGTATGCTCTCTTATTTTTTATGGGCAAACAAGACACTGAGGTTGGCACTTAACACTTTAAATTCCTCGGTCACGGAGGGAGGATTATCTCTTCCAAATATCAGAGACTACTACTATGTGACATTTGCACATCACAGTTTTAGTTTTTTTTTTCTAGATGTTCAAGAGGCAGATAATTTTTTTATGAAAAAGATCTTAATAGAACTCAATATTATTGACCCAGCAAGAGTGACCAAGTATCCTAAGAAAGTACGATATAAGACCCTACAATGGTTATTTAAACAAAGAGCCCAGCTCCTGAAATATTATGACATATTAAGAATAAACAGCTCAACTAGACTTGTGAATTTACACACAGGAGAGGTGGGTATTCTGGATAAAAATATATTGAGACTTTGGAAAGAAAACGGATATGATAAAATCCAGGATTTCATTGAGGGGAATAGTTGGAAAACTTGGGAAGAAATCAAATTGGGGCTTCAACATTCCAAAACAATTTTAAAATGGTCCTTTATTAGACTTTATGCTACATTGTCAAAATTAGATATGGGTAACTTATTGTGCAAAACTTATATAAGCGAAGCCCTAAATGGTCCCATACAGAGGAAGATTAGTACTTGGATAAAAATCTTTAACGAGGACAAATCATCTCCACTGTATTGTTGTAATTTAACAGCAATTAGATTAAGCATTAGCAGAAGACATCTTAGTTCAAGCCGTTATCTTGCCATTTAGTGGACTCCATTTTATATTTATGGCAGCCATTTTATCTGCTACATGCTGCCTCGTGCCGACCATGTGCTTTGTCCTATCTTCCTGTTCACAGCGCTTGGAATCTGCCCGGCAACAAGTTATATTTAGCATCCCCCACTTTGCTCATGTCCGTTAGGGTCCACATCTGTTAGTGATTAGTTCCAGATAGGAATGTGTTTGTCAGCCCCCAAACTGTTAACTCCTCCCATTGATCGATTGTGCTTCTCGATATTACCTTATATGTACATAAGTTGTGCTCTTGTGTTTGTACCGCCTTCTTTTGAGCCCCTGTACGGGTATAAATAAACCATGCTTTCTTGGCTCGTGGTGCTACTTCTTGCAATACCGAAGGGTACTGTTTGAACCGTAGCACCACCTCATGAGGTGTAGTAAGAACAATAGTTACTTACCTGTAAACAGGTGGTTCTCCAGTATTGGTGTCTTTCATAGATTCACATGCCTGAATCATTCCCCGTCGTCGGAGTAGGAGTCCCACGGTATATAAAAAAGCAATAATATGCCATAAAATATATAGCAAATATCAGAAATACCAAACCAGGAAGTAAGTAGCACCAGCTACAGTAGAAAAAACTTCCACACTCGTGACTATCCTAGTCATTATGTGTTAGTCCAAACTGCAGCCAATCAGGCAACAGCACCCACCAGTATGTTCTCCCCAGAGGCTCAGGCTCTCAGATTTTCTCGCACAGGAGTGAAACCCCATAATGCCTGAGTGAGTCTCTGGGGGGAGGTGGGTGGGTTGCATGTGAATCTATGAAAGACACCAATACTGGAGAACCACCTGTTTACAGGTAAGTAACTATTGTTCTTCTCCAGTATTAGGGGTGTCTTTCATAGATTCACATGCCTGAATCAGAATAGTAAGCAATACTCCCAGCATAATGCTCGTAGACGTCAGAGTGACATATATATATATATATAAATATATACAGTATACATGTAAAACAAAATTATCAACATCTGACAAAACGTCTAAAGAGCATAAATGAGGAGGTGGAAACAGAGGCTCACCTTATTTGAAAAGATTACGCAGCACTGCTCTTCCAACCGAAGCATCTGCATCGTCTGCTGAATCTAGACAGTAATGTCTAGTAAAGGTGTGCCTGCTAGACCACGTAGCAGCTCTGCAGATCTGTCGAAGCGGCACACCAGCAAAAAGGGTAGTGGAAGAGCTAACCGCCCTTGTAGAATGCGCTCTTGGCAAGGCCTGTAAGGGCCTACCGGCCTGCTGATGACAAAGTCCAATTGTAGAGGAGACCCATCTAGCAATGGTCTGTTTTGAAACTGCACAGCCCTGGCGCTGCCTCCCATAAGCCACGAACAGCTGGTCTGTTTTGCGGATGGTAGATGTTCTTGATAGGTAAAATTTGAGGCATCTCCTAATATCCAGCGAATGCAGTGTTCGTTCAGCCGGAGACTGCGGGTTTGGAAAGAATGTCTTGAGGACAACCGGCTCATTTAAATGAAAATCCAAAGGCACTTTTGGCATGTACGTTGGATTAGTACGTAGTACTACCGAGTCAGAGGTAAATTGGATGAAAGGCTATCTAGATGTGAATGCCTGAATATCGCTAACCCTTCTAGCAGATGTTAAAGCAAGTAACAGCGACACTTTCCATGTTACAAATTTTAGGTCCACCTTATGGATCGGCTCGAAAGGGTGACGCATAAGTTGAGTTAGTACGACATTCAGATGCCATGTAGGACGAGGTTTCCGCACAGGCAGAAACATACTAAACAATCCTTTGAAAAGTTGTTGTATAATCCGTACAGAAAACAAAGAATTTGATCCATCCTGACGAAATCTGGAAATGGCAGCCAGGAAGACCTTAAGAGTAGAATGTGCCAAACCCAATCTGGCCAAGTGCAAAAAGAAGGGTAGAATTTGCTCTGGCTTGGCATGAATGGGATGAAGACCATTAGACTGGCACCATGCACAGAACCGCCTCCACTTAACTCTGTAGGTTTTGATCGTAGATGGAGCTCTGGCCTTCGCCAGCACCTCTTGGCAATCCTGCAGAATGTTTAAGTGTGCAAATTCCATGTGCTGAGGAGCCAAGCCGACAATTTCAGCGAGTTCGGGTCCGGATGATACACTTTGCACTTGTGGGTAGAGAGAAGATTCGGAATGCGAGGAAGTTGGATTGGGTTACATTCCGAGAGAAGGAGCAGCTCGGTGAACCAGTATTGCCGGGGCCATCGTGGAGCAATCAGGATCAACCGGCATGGTTGCTTCTTCATCTTCTTGATGACTTTCGGGATCAGTGGTATCGGTGGAAAAGCGTAAGCGAATATTTGATACCAACTCATCGAAAGGGCATCCCCGCATGAGTCCTTGTGGGGAACCCAGCTTGCAAAGTACGGGCATTTCCGATTCTGATGCGTCGCAAACAAGTCCAGATCCGGATGCCCCCATGTCTGAAAGATGCGGTCTAGAGATGGTTGATGTAGTTCCCACTCGTGAGTGCAACCTGAGGATCTGCTGAGAGAGTCCGCTAGCACATTCGCTATTCCCGGGACATGGACAGCTGACAGATGGATATTGTGAGCCAGGGCCCAACTCCAAATCTCTTGTGCCTGATGCAACAGCCGGGCTGATCTCGTGCCCCCCTGCTTGTTTAGGTAATGCATGCAGGTGGTGTTGTCTGTCCGGATCAAGACTGTGGCACCTAGGGGTGGAGCCAAGATGGCGATCGGAACAGTCGCATAAACGCCTCGCTCCGAGATCCCTTCCTCCCCGCCGCCTATCCTGTCTTTAATCCTGATCGGGGTGTTCCGAATTTGGTTACCTGGGAAGAGCCTTCACTTACCGTCTTTTTCCGGGGCTCTGGCGTGCAGTGGTTTCTGCGTTCTGTCCTTGTAACCTTGCTGGCCTTCCCGGCCCTGACGCCGGGGCCTCGAGTGCTGTGTCTGCCCGGAGGTGTTTGGAGTGCCGACGGCCCGGAACCGCTGAAGAGACCCGATGGTGGGAGCCTGAGAGCCGCGAGCCGGAAGCGCCGGAGCGGACCCACCCCCGATGGTGGGCCACCCCGCATGCCTGATTCCCTGCCGGCCCGAAGAAGAGAAGCCGCGTTGTCCGGCACCCCTCTGGTGAGAAGCCCACTCCTGTTGATTGTCCCGCCTGGGATCTGGTGCAGGGCTCCCCCGAGTGTTGTGGGGAGCACGCCCGTTCTTCTGGTGACTCTCCTTTCTCCGCCGAGCGCCGTCCGCCGCGGATCGGCTGTGGTGGACTTGGCGGCGGATGCGACAATGGCGGCGGACGATGTGCACAAGATGGCGGATGGCCCCTCGGAGTGTCTTCCTCCTGGAGACAGGGACATTGCTGCATTTGCTCTCCCCATACCTCGTTTGATTCGGGCGACCCCTACACGGAGTACTATCTTGTTCGCCCTGGGTGCTCTACGGATCGACCTGTCCTTGCACTGCCGGGACTTGGAGTTGCAGATCGCCGCCATGGTTGTTCAGCCATTTTGTGACGCGGTGTCGTCTCCCCGAGTTGGTATTGTTGAGACTTCTCCAGCTGCTGTGCTGGGATATCCGGCTGGGTGTTCGATTCCATGTGATCAAGTGGACTCGGTGCCGATGCAGCAGTATTTCCTACATCCTGATTTCTTTGCTTTGTGCTGGACAGCCCGGACTTTGTGCTTGGCCACGTGGATCTTTGGGTTACTTCTGCATTCTGACTGTTGCCGAGTTTTCCTGGTTGCTTTTTGTTCGCCGAGACGGTGTTCCGTGAAGATCCCACTTGCTTTCCTTGACTGGTATGGACCCACTGTATCATGCTGTTTCCTGGCCGTGGCGGGGTCTGGCAGCTCTGCTTTTCATAGAAGTGGGCAGGGGTGATCGTGCCTGGATGTCTGTGGGACTTTTGTTTTGTTAATTGACATCTCCGTGCCTCATCATTTGGACAGTTCCTGTCTTCATCCTTTATGTAGGCTTTTCTCAATGTCCTTTTTTGACCTCGACTAGTGATCCGTTATTGCGGGTGGGGTGGTGTTCTGTATTTCGATCGCTGGCTCCCCTCCCCTCTTCTCTCCTCTCCTTCTCATCCCTCTTTTTCCTCTCCTTTTATCCCTTTCTCTTTTTTCCCTCCGTTATTATTCCCTTTCTCTCTCTTCTATATTTCGGGTGACTCTGGGCGACAGGCACGCTGTTTAGTGGGATAGGCCATAGCCATTACAGTGATGTAGGGTGGGGGGGTGTTTGTTATTTTAGTTTGTTTTCTTCTATGGTCCCTTTTTTGCTTTCTTTCTAGGGGGTGGGCTATGTCCCTTTGTTCTTTCTCCTTCGTTTCGTAAGTGTCTGCACTTTCTCCTTTTTCGGGACGGGAGGGCGGTCTATGCGGTGACCCATTTATTTGTTTGCTACGATTTGTCCTTTATTTTTGAACCTTTGATGGGCATTGGATATATCTGGGCTTTGCTCTACTGTGGTTATTTGATTGCGTAGAGGGCTGCATCCCTCTCGTCCCCCCCCTCTTTTTCTGAGTATGTTGCATGACACATGGGTAGATATGGCTTCTGCCTCCTCTATACATCATAAAATGAAACCTTTCTTATCCTGGCGCTTACTGTGTGACGATTTTGTTACTCGTCTATCCTGTATTCATCCTACCGTACACATTGACGTTGTTCTCTTTTGACTCTCCTGATTTTGCGGCCGGCCCTTGTGGTTGTAGGCCTGCGCTTGTACTTATACCTGTTTCTCAATAAAGGTTTTTTTAAAAAAGAAAAAAAAAAAAAAAGACTGTGGCACCTTCTAAAGTTGCCTGAAAGGACTTCAGGGCTAGAAAGATGGCGTGCAATTCGAGCCTGTTTATGTGCCATTTCATTTGGATTTTGTCCCATTTGCCGCTGACCGTCATGTCCTGGAGGTGTGCACCCCAGCCTGTCATTGACGCGTCTGTTGTCACTATGAACCTGGGTACTTCCGTGAGGAAAGAGCATCCCACTTGTATGTTGCAACCTTGACCCCACCATTGAATCGCTTCTCGCATTCGTGGTGTTATCTGTATGATGTCCTCGAAGGACCCTGACACCTGAATCCACTGGCGACTGAGCTCCTCCTGCAGGGGCCTCATCTGAAGACGACAGTTGGGGGTGAGACGAATACAGGAAGAAATCATCCCTATGAAGGACTTGAACATGCGTACTGAAACGCAGCTTTTTAACAACAGTGCAGCAGCCAGCCGTTGTATCTTTTTCTGTCTCTCCTTTGAGATAAATACTTGGGCGAGCTTGGTGTCTAGTGTCGCTCCCAAGAAAGTCTTCCTCCTTGCTGGCGTTAGGTGTGATTTCTGGAAATTCACTGTGAAACCCAGGTTTTGCATCAGTGACAGAGTCTTTTGAATGTGAGTTTTTGCCATGTTGAAAGAACTGGCCTTGATAAGGCAATCGTCTAGATATGGATATATCTGTATTGACTGCAATCGAAGGTGGGCAGCCACCGGGGCCAGCATCTTTGTGAATACTCTGGGTGCTGAGCGCAGTCCAAAAGGAAGAACCCTGAACTGGAAGTCCCTGCCAGCCACTCTGAACCTTAGAAACTTCCGGTGCCTGGGAAAAATTGGAACATGGAAGTATGCATCCTGAAGGTCGAGTGTTGCCATATACTCTCCCGCCGAAAGAAATTGGAGGATTTCTTGCAGTGTTAGCATTCTGAATGACAGTTTTTTGAGAAATTTGTTGAGGGCACGCAGGTCGAGGATGGGGCGCCATTCCCCCGACTTCTTTCGAATAAGGAAAAATCTTGAGTAAAAACCTTTTCCTTTTTGATGATGAGGAACCCTCTCTATTGCTCCTTTTCGAATCATAATATTGATCTGGGCAAACAGCTCCTTGAGATGTGTTGGAGGAGGTCCTCTTGGGGGGAAATTTGGAGGAGTTTTTACGAATTCCAAAATGTGACCTCTGGCCACCACATCTAAAACCCATTTGTCCGTTGTAATCTTGGACCAATGTAAGTAATTTTGGGATATTTTTCCTCCAATTTGGTTCGGGTTGGGGCAAAGTGGCGGCAGGATGCGTCTCTCACTTTTTATTGTCTCTTCCACGATTGTTGGATTTTCCTCTAGACTGAGAAAAATTTCCCCTTTTTTGCCCGTAAGTCTGTTGACGATATGGCTGGTATCTTTGGCTTTCCTGGGCGGAAGGATAGGAGCGCTGTTGGTTATAGCCTCCTCTATTAGAGAAATTCCCTCTTCCTCTTGCTCCGCGAAAGGAAGACTTCCTGTATTGTAGAGTGCCCAGTGAACGTGCTGTCTCCGTATCCTTCTTGATGGCTTCCAGCGCATCGTCGACATGTTTTCCAAATAAATACTCTCCATCATAAGCCATATCTATAATCCTTGTTTGGACCTCCTGTCTAAAAGATGTTGCCCTCAACCATCCTTGTCTCCTGAGGACAGCTGCACCTGCTAGTTGACGAAAACCTGTGGCAGCAACGTCCACTGCAGCATCAATCATCTCAGATGAGACGCACTCTCCTTCTTGAAGGATCTTCTTTGCTTCCGCTCGATCTGGCTCGGGAAGTTTGTCCACATACGGCAAGATGTCCGACCACATATGCTTCTCATATCTCCCTAATATGGCCAGAGAGTTTGCGACTTTAATAGTCGTAGCTGCAATTGTAGAAACTTTTTTCCCGATTGAATCTAGACGTCTCCCGTCTTTGTCTGGCGGAACAGAGACCTGAGCTGATGGATTAGAAGATCTCTATTGCGCTGCCTGTGCCACCACAGAGTCTGCTTTCGCTTGCCCAACGAGGCACGCAGGAGAAGAATTAGGCGCCCTATATTTTTTATCTACTCTCGGAAGCACTGCTGGTAAAGAATTAGGTTTGGACATGATTTTCAGTCCTTCCTTCCATATGAACTCTATGATTGGAATGGTCCAACTTTGTTTCTGTTGCGAAGACTTGAAGTCAAACAAGAAGCATTCATCTTGTTTCGACTCCATAGTTATCAAGAACCTCTTTGTTGCCCTATCCATGATCTTGTGGAATGAGGCAATGTCCACAGGAGGTGAATCAGATGTTGTAGGTTCTGCCGGAGAGGGTGTGTTTGCATTGTAATCCTCATACTCCGACGATTCCGACTTATTGTCCAATTCTCCTTCTTCCTGCTCCTCATTATCCGAGTACTCATCGTCCCCTGTTTGAGGAGCTATGACTTCAGACGCAGGCAATGCTGTACGTCCTTCCTCCAGTGGCTTAGAACCAACTGGCTGTGTCCGCATTGAAAGCGGCGTCGCCGTTTTAGGCCTTGGCGTAGATACCCGAGAGTCACCTGACTCTGAAGGCGGAAAACGCCTATAGTAGTCGCTGAGCATGAATTGCAAATTGCGAAATAATTCCTCAGGCATCTGCATGCCGGGAGCAGGCCTGTTACCCTGTGACAAAGGCTCTGTTTCTTGTATATCTTCCTCCGTATCACCGTCCTGAATCTTATCCCGGCCACTCCAAAGTTCTCATCCTCGTAGGATCCCTCCTCATCAGAATCCAAAAGTTTCTCTGGTACTACCAGCGTAGAATGGATTACCTCATTAGTAGCCCGTTTCTTCAACAGCGTAGCTGTAGTTGCAGGTGAGGGCAACGGTATTCCAGATGGCTGTGCTGACCAGACTTGTAAGGCAGTGCAGCTTGACAATGGTGGCGTCGACGGGAGCACCTCCGTCTCCGACGAACCTGTCTTTTGATGCTGAACCCTTTGCTTCGTCGACTGGACCATCGTCGACGGTAGATCTATCTTCGTCGTCGACGACTGTTTGGATGATATCTTCGTCGGCGAGGTCGTCGACGATAATTTCGTCGACGGGGTCGTCGACGGTAGCTTCGTCGACGGGGTCGTCAACGGTTGCTTCGTCGACGTGGAGTTCGCCGTCGACGAGGATTTCGACGTCGACGGTAACGCCGTTGACGAGAGCTTCGTCGACGAGAGCATCTTCGACGGCACAATTTTCATCGTCGACGGGGAGCCACCCGTCGACATTAGGATCGTAGACGAGGAGCTCGTCGACGGTACTTTAGGCATCGTCGACGGGACTATCTTCGACGACGAGATAGGCCTGATCTGAACATGAACCAGCGTAGGAGAAGAAGCCGAAGACATCACTAGAGCTGGTGTAGGAAAGGAGAAAGTCATCGTGCAGGTGGTAGACGTAGTCACATGAGAGGAAACACACTCCTTTTTTGACGTTGACATTGTCAAAGGTGGCAACTGAGGAGGCACAGACTGTGAAGATTTCTTGGGAACTGTAGATTTCCCAGACTTCTTAGAGGACGCACTATCCATCCTAACAGGTGGAAGAAGCTTTTTTGAAACACTAGGCCCAGAAGAATCCAGAGAAGATTGGGCCTCTTTTGCCACCTTCGCCCTGGGAGATGAAACTGCAGTTTCAGCCTTCCTCTTACTGGAAATACGAGAAGAACTAGAGGCAATGCTTCCTACCTCAGACAAAGGGTCGTCCTTGTCCTTGAGTCTGTTAAGCCACAACAGCAGTCGTCCTTCTCTGTCCCTGATAGTCTTAGGGGGGAAGGTCCGGCAGATCTTGCACTCCTTTGCCTTATGGTCAGGATAAAGGCAATATAAACATTTTTTGTGGGGATCTTCTTTGAATAGCCTAAGCTTCCCACAAGAATCACAGGACCTGAACAGTGATTTAGAAGTAGACATTTGAAAAGTCTTGAAGAAAATAACTAATCCTGAAGAAAAACTGAGCAGAGCTCAGGGAGACTCCCTTCACACGAAGTGCGGTAGAAAATCTGAGAGCCTGAGCCTCTGGGGAGAACATACTGGTGGGTGCTGTCGCCTGATTGGCTGCAGTTTGGACTAACACATAATGACTAGGATAGTCACGAGTGTGGAAGTTTTTTCTACCGTAGCTGGTGCTACTTACTTCCTGGTTTGGTATTTCTGATATTTGCTATATATTTTATGGCATATTATTGCTTTTTTATATACCGTGGGATTCCTACTCCGACGACGGGGAATGATTCAGGCATGTGAATCTATGAAAGACACCCCTAATACTGGAGAAATGTTACTTTTTCTATTCCAGTTTCTGTGCCAACTTCTTCCTATTGGTCTGAGGACTTTGTGCAGAGAAGGGCGAACCCCTTGCACTAGCGGGTCTGGCTGAGGCCTGCTACGACAGTATGAAAAGATCAGGGACAGATGGAAGAAAAGAGAAGATATGGAGATTAATAGATCAACCTGGGATAAATTAAATAAATATAATAAAGCTATTTTCCGAGGTGCTAATTTTAAAAGGATGCAATTTTACTCAAAATGGTTGATTTATAGAAAACCTTCTTTTCTCCATAATATATACCCCCAAGTAGAAGATAAGTGCTTCCAATGTGAGGAAAAGGGCAACTGGAAACACATTATATGGGAATGTTCAAAAATACGTAACTTATGGGAAGAGATTGAGAAAGATCTCAGAAATACAATAGATTCCCAAATCTCACTTAATGAATCTATTGCGGTTTTGGGCTGCTCTTCTGTTGCCTCTGTCCACGATGAAAGCTTATTTATCGCAGCCCTAGTAGCAAGATCCCTTATCCTGCAACTGTGGAAAACAGACAAAGTACCGACTCTCAATACATGGAGATTAAAATTATCAAAGATACAAGGGATGGAAAAGAAATACGCATTAAGATCAGGGGCAGTGAAAAAATATGAGAAATATTGGAGGGTATTTGAATGTTAGCCCTTCTGGCATTATTTTCTACATTTTCTACTTTTTTAAGATAAGATCTGGGTTATAATTGCTTATCAGATCGTCTGGGGTTTCTTTCTATGTCTTATACAAATAAGATCTTGTATGTCGCACATTGCACTTTAAAGGAATCTTTTTTCCAATGATCAGAAACTGTGATTGCACTATGGAGTATTTGTAGTTCGCCATGTATGCATTTTGTATAGCTGTAATTCTATATGAGACTTATATGTACTTTGTATTTTATATTTATGTCTATGAACTCTCAATGAAAAATAAAAAAATAAAAAAACTTTACACATGTTGGAGGCAGGGTGAGCACGCCAGTCAGGGGCTCAGCAGCATGCCGCGTTAGCCTCCCTTCTCCAGCGTGGCTAGAGCTATCGATAAGTGGCGTCTGCGTTCTCCAACCAGTCAGGCGGTTGTCCCTTAATGTGTGGTGCAGCAGGTTCGGCCTCAGAAGGGCGCTCCTCTCCAGATCCAGCCTCCCAGGTCCCAAGACAGTGTAGTCACGTGTGAAGTCCCACGGTGCCCACCCTAGGTGAGGTGCGGGCACCTGCAGGCTACTCCGCGGCTGATCTTAGGCGATCTCTCTGCCCTTTGTCCTGGCCCGTGCTGCACCTCCGACGTCTTCTCCCGAAGGTATATCCGTGAGTCAGTTCAAATTCTGTCCTCAGCTTCACCAGTGCTGGCCCTCATTCTGTCTCACTGTAGCCACATGAGGGGCTCAGACAGCTGCACCACACTGACCCCAGGTGCACCTGGTATTCTGCAAGCAGGTCGTTCTCTGACCCCCTTTGCCAGCAGGAGCTATAGCCAGGCCAAAAATAGAGGTAGCAATCCGCAGCGGGTGTCTCACCGCTGCTCACTATCCCAGTGCGGAGTCCGCTTCTCTGGGAGCCTCAGCGTATCATTATGAGCCCCGTGATGCCACGCTTCAGCCACTGCCTTGCTATAGTGGCGGACCCTCTTTATAATGGGTCCCGCCAAAGGTGTCACTCCCCAGGCTTGTACAGGTACCAAATGCAGACAAGCTTTCTCGAGCTCTACAGTGTCCCACAGCTCCGCGCTGCTTCAGTAAACGTGTCGCACCATACCTCTGCCCGCGCTCGTGATATCGCGGTCGGGGGTGTTAATGGCGGTCCGTGACGGCGGGCGCGTCTCAACCGGCGCTGCCCTGCCTCTCCGATTCACAGCCTCAATGTTTCCTCCGGCGCCGCACTGAGTTCCTGGGCCAGTCCCGGTCGGCAAACACCGTCGGTAGTCCGAGGTTCTCCAGTGCCTGCAGGGTCGCAGGACGTTGCGCCGCACGTCGGCAAATGCAACTCCACCCTCAGCTGCACTCTAGTCCGGGGATTACAGGCCTAGCCGCCAGCCAGCCACTCACGGCAATAACTCCGAAGCGGCTGGTCAGAGAAGCTCCATGGTTCGCTTCTGGGCCAGCGGGTGTGCTCCGATAGCCAGTCCTCTGTCGGGGAGAGTTTGGTTAATGAAGTGCTGCCGGATAATTGAAGGATAATGAGACGGCCTCACGGAGCTCGAGGCTCAAGCGGCCATCATGGTCGTGAGCAGTAATTATTAGTAATCTGAAGAGTAATGTATGTTCATTTTCAACCAAAGGCTCTGCGCGTCTGTTTAAGGACCATGGTCACATGGGTAGGAATACTTTGAGAATATAAGGAGACGAAGAGAAAAAAAAAGAGCTATCTCTCCTAGTAATTCACGGTATACTTTTATCAAAATTTGGCAGTACACACAAAATTATCCAGTTTGCATCCCCCAACATCTAGACCTCAGCAGAAATACTGCATATGGCATACAAACAAGCAGAGAAGGAGCCACGCCTGTTCCCTAAAGCCGAGTGAATCCTGCTTACCCCAGATTGCAAAAAAATGGCTGTGTTTGCTTACATTACCACGTTAGAGCCAGATCTGTTGGCTTTGCCAGTGGCTGGTCTTGTTTAGGATATATGCCCTCTGCACTAGCAAAAGCCAGACTTCAATGACATGGGTGTACAAGTCTAAACATATATATATATATATATATATATATATATATATATATATATATATATATATATATATATATATATATATATATATATATATATATATATATATTACCTACTGGCGGTCACCAGTAGGTATATATAGTTAGGACCTAGTTTCCATAGGAAATCCGCAATATTCGATTGGGAATAGCTTTGGCGCCGGTTGGGGAATTTGCGTGTAATTTTCCAAAATTTAGGCCAGCTCCGCTCCGCTCCTTCCCTGAAAGTGTCGGGGGGATTCCGCAAGCGGGGGCCGAGAAAAAAGGGGGGTCCCAAAACTTGTTTTCCCCCTGTTAATTTCCATAGGACGTTCAGACACGGCTACAGCCCGAACCGCTGAATGGAATTACACCAAACTTGGCAAAATGGTAGGGACTGGTACACAGAAGTGCCTTTTGTTTAAATGGTGTAAATCCCTCCAGTAGTTCCTGAGAAAATCAAAAGGAAAAAATATATATATCTGGGCGGAGCCTAACCACACATCTCATCGTGAGATCTGATTGGCTGCCAGAACTTCATCCAAGAAGTGTTGGCAGCCATCTTGGGACCAATATACATGATAGCACCTCATTAAAAAGCATTGCAGTTAATAGAAGGTTTTAGGACTTTAGTTACATTATAAATCATTTGTTGATGGTACCATACTCATTTTAGGAATTGTGGTGTGTTCTAAGGTGATTTTACCATGTGAAAAAGCCTTCTGCTGGGATATCATGAATCATGTTTCAAAGAAAACTATTATCTCATGCTTTTCCCACAGTGGTTTGGAAGGGGATCTATAAGCTAAGCTGAAACGATATTTTCTGTAAATTCACATTATCTTTCTCAGTCATGTGAGAATGAAGTCTGACATTCTCAGTAAAACATGTACATCCAACAAGGACAGAGACTGTCAGTTGATTCCTTTGTGTTCTACTGCAGCTTCCCAGAGTGTTCTAAAGAACAACTAGAGCGCTAACAGTCCTACTTATTACAAAGGTATGGCACACCTGAAGCCATCTTGATTGGAATAAAGTGGTAACTCTTAAAACATTTAATTTAAAAAGGAACAAAATGAGGGGGTATATTTTGCCATAGAAAGTATGATTAGTGCTGCACAAAGAAAAAGTAGGGCACATTTTGAGTGATTTCTCAAATCCTCTTCTATTTAATTAAAAAATTCTGACATGCAGTCTCCCAAGATGGCCACCGGAGACAAAAGAGCCCAAATGTAGCCCAAATATCACCCAGATGTAGCCCAAGTATAGCCCAATGACAGAATGTCCCAGAGTGTTCTAAAGAACAACTAGAGCGCTAACAGTCTTACTTATGACAAACGTATGGCACACCAGAAGCCATCTTGATTGGAATGAAGTGGTAAGTCTGAAAACATTTAATTTAAAAAGGAACAAAATGAGGGGGTTCATTTTGCCATAGAAAGTATGATTAGTGCTGCAGAAAGAAAAATTAGGGCACATTTTGAGTGACTTCTCAAATCCTCTTCTATTTCATTAAAACAATTCTGACATGCAGACTGAAACATGCACTTTGAATACCAGCAGCAGACTTCCCTGGTGTGCAGTAGCTTTAGTACAGTGATCTAATGAGCAACTAGAGTGCTAACATTCAGAATTTATGGCAAATGTGTGACACATCTGAATGCCTTCTTGATGGAACCAAAGTAAAAAAGCATTGAAAATGCAATAGATTTCGCCCTCGTTTAAGTTAAAGGCATTTTGTTTGCAATGAGGTGGCTTTTTAGCTTTGCTTTTATTAGTGTTTTTCAAACTTTCATGTAAATAACATGCATATGTATGCATATATATATATATGTATGCATGCATTTATATTTGTATTTATATAGATATGCAGATTATATATGTTTATATATGTATGTATATATATATATATATATATATACACATACATATATATATAAATGCATACGCATATATATGCATATATATATGCGTGCGTGTAGAGAGAGGTAGAGAGGTAGAGGTAGAGAGGTAGAGACTAGTAGAGAGAGGTAGAGAGGTAGAGAGTAGAGAGTGAGTAATAGAGAGTAGAGAGTGAGTAGTAGAGAGTAGTAGAGAGCAGTAGAGAGAGTAGCAGAGAGTGAGTAGTAGAGAGTAGTAGAGTGAGTAGTAGAGAGTGAGTAGTAGAGAGTAGTACAGAGTAAGTAGTAGAGTTAGTAGAGAGCAGTAGAGAGTGAGTAGTAGAGAGTAAATGTAAATGTAAATGTAAATGTACAGGAATTTATATAGCGCAAATCACCGAGCGGTTTCTAAGCGCTTGCTTAGGGAACCCGTCCTGGTATTCCCCTGTGAGATAACCCCGGCAGGGTATCCGCAAGGTGAAAGCCTGGCATCCCACCGCGAGGGGCCGTTGTGGAGATTAAGCAAGCTATTGCCCAGAGTCGCAGAGTGTGAACCCGTGAATCGAGTAGGCACCGGAGCGAGAATTGTCGAGTCCATGGACATTTTAGGATTCAAGACCCCGCTGAGCCAGGAATTGAACCCTGGTCCCAGGCTGACCTCTGCCTTCAGGTCTGCCTCCTCTAACCAGTGAGCCACACTTCTCCACAGAGTAGTAGAGAGTGAGTAGTAGAGAGTAGTAGAGAGTAAGTAGTAGAGTGAGTAGTAGAGAGCAGTAGAGAGTGAGTAGTAGAGAGTAGTAAAGAGTGAGTAGTAGAGAGTAGTAGAGAGTGAGTAGTAGAGAGTAGTAGAGAGTGAGTAGTAGAGAGTGAGTAGCAGAGAGAGAGTAATAGAGAGTGAGTAGTGATGTCACTGACCATGTCATGAATGATGTAATATGTGACATCATCAGCAGTGGATTGCGGGTGCGCGAAATATAGTTAGTACAACTAACTATATAGGAGCAAATTCAATGGTTTTGTATGAGTGAAATGTCCAGCTAACTATAACACCCCTAAAACTTATAGTTTTTTGAGTGAATTTCAAAGGTTTTTTAAAAGCTAATTCCTAACTATATAAGGCCTGAAACCTATGGTTTTTTCAGTGAATTTACACATATATATATATTTATATACCTAAATACCCAAGTTACAGAGACGTTACTGTTAGGTTCTGAATTTACTCACATAAAACCATAGAAATTCAGCAGTTAGAGTTATTTCAAGTAACTAAAACTCATGCCATAAGGTAACTACAGTTTTCTATACTGTAAATGCAAATATTACATTGATATAATCAATGATTGTATGAAAGATGTTATGAGTGCTGTAATATCTGGGGTAATTAGCAATGCATAATGCATGGCGAGGGTGGGAGTTATAGTTACCTTGGGGAGCGAGTTATTGAAATAACTATAACTGCCTATTTCCACTCAGAGATACAGATGAAAACTCAGCTTTCTCCAAACACAATCTGTTTAACAGCTCCTGCTTGCAGAAAGCAGAGTTATTTTTGCTTGGTGGGAGCTGTCAGCTACCACCAATCAAAAACAAGCAGCTACCTCCTGAGGAAGCGCTGTTGATTTGGACTGTAAAGCAGGATTTTTACTATTTCTTTTGGGCACACGCTGATCCCTGCACCCCCGCACAAACATTGGGTTTGATATTTTTTTCCCCCTTGCACCACCGTCGAGGATCCATCATGGAGGATTCTGGGCCATGTAGTTTTCCGGTATCCACGGGACTCTGCACAGGTGTGCTATCAATCGGCAGGGGGTGGAGCAGGCTTGTAACAACAAGGTAAAAGGAGGCAGGACTTACTATCATCTTGTTCCATTACCTCCTGGATGCTTTGGGCGCTGAAGAAGGCTACACGATGCCGAAATGCATTCGCCAATACCACATCAATAAAGCTTCCAACTGTTTCCCCTTGGGTCTCTGCCCTCTTTTTTCGGAAGGAGTTCTTGTGGATATATATATATATATATATATATATATATATATATATATATATATATATATACTTAAATACCCAAGTTACAGAGACGTTACTGTTAGGTTCTGAATTTACTCACACAAAACCATAGAAATTCAGCAGTTAGAGTTATTTCAAGTAACTAAAACTCATGCCATAAGGTAACTACAGTTTTCTATACTGTAAATACAAATATTACATTGATATAATCAATGATTGTATGAAAGATGTTATGAGTGCTGTAATATTTGGGGTAATTAGCAATGCATAATGCATGGCGCGGCTGGGAGTTATAGTTACCTTAGGGAGCGAGTTATTGAAATAACTCTAACTGCATATTTCCACTCAGAGATACAGATGAAAACTCAGCTTTCTCTAAACACAATCTGTTTAACAGCTCCTGCTTGCAGAAAGCAGAGTTATGTGTGCTTTTGCTTGGAGGGAGCTGTCAGCTACCACCAATCAAAAACATACAGCTACCTCCTGAGGGATGGAACCTCTGGAGGTAGCAGGAGTCGGCCCTGGGGAGTTGCGGTCCCCAGGGCCATCTATGGCACCTTCAGGGAGGCAGTGAGGCCCCCCTGCAGCATTTGTTTTAGCACCAGGGAGGTGGTGGCGGCCCCGGGTATCCGCAATGGCCCCCTTCATTATTTGATTGTAGCCCGGTGGTGGTCTCCCGGGTGCGGGCGCCCCCATACACTTTAATGATTGCCTCGGGGAACTGATGGTCCCTGGGGCTGCGGGTCCCTCTGCATTCTTTTATTGTTAGCTTCGGGGAGGCTGAGGTCACCAGGGCTATGGGGTGGCTGCGTGGCCCCTGCATTTATTTAAGCAGTGCCCAAGGGAGGTGGTGGTCCCTGGGGCTGTGGGGAGCTACTGCTCTGTATTTATGTACTTTCATTGCCCAGGGGAGGTAGCGGTCCCCGGGCTGCATGGGACCCCTGCATAACTTTACATTTATTGCCCTGGTGAGGTGGCGGTCCCCAGGGCTGCATGGGGCCACATGGCCCCCCACACATTACTTTACATTCATTGCCCTGGGGAGGTGATGATCCCTAGGACACAGAGGGAGTGCACGCCCCCCTACAATATCATGATTGTCCCGAGGAGGTGGCGGTCCCCCAAGCTGCGGAGGGCTATGCGGGCCCTATGCCTTCTTTGATCTTTAGCCCCAGGGAGATGGCGGTCCCGGGACTGCAGGACAGGGCTGCACAGGACCCTAGCATGTATATAAACAGTGCCCCGGGAGAGGTGGTGGTCGAGCAGGGCATGGGATTGCCCCCGCATAAATAAGGAGCCCACGGGCAGGGGACTGTCCCCATGCCTTTTATTAAGCCAAGGAAGGGGGCTTCTTTTTTCAATTTTGCCTGGATCCGTGGATCGACCCATTCATTTACGGCAAAATTGAAAAAATATTTTGTGGGATTCGGCTTTAAGCCGAGTCTCAAGATGGCAGCCAACACTTCCTGGTAGAAGTGTTGGCAGCCAATCAAATTTCAACATGGGGACTGCGGATCCGCTCAAAGTATCCCCATCCCTAGATATTAATATATATTTTAAAATCTTGAATATATCTAAAACTACTGAACGGATTTACACCAAATTACAAAGAGCATGCTTTTTGGACGAACATCTATTTTTCTGGCAAATTTGGTGTAATTCTGTTTAGCGGTTTGGCCTGTCTTTTTCTTCAAAATCCCTAACAAAAAATGCATTTTGGGGGGGGTGCGTGCGTGCGTGTGTGTGCGCGCGACTAAATGAATAAAAAAATCTTGAAAAGCTGACAAAGACCCCTGCAGGTGCTTTTTCGAAAACCTAATTGGTAAAAAGGAGCAAGCGCGCATTTTGTACGAGGTTGTACCTCCGCGTCATAGCACCAGTCCGTGAGTGCGCTCGTCTTAGGTGCAGTGCAGCGATATATTTATATATATATATATATATACTACTTCGATCCCTCTTGCCTCCTTTTTCCTCCTGGCGGAAGTCACGGCACAACAACAGGTATTTGTTCTATTATCAAAATGTATTCTGGTAATACACCATGTGCAAAAAACGTGCAAAAGTGGACCAGCCTACGCGTTTCGGCTACAACTAGCCTTCCACTGGACCATAGAGTCCCTGTTGTCTAGACCATCTTATAAAGTGTTCAGTGGTAGTACCCTTTTCCATTTTCACCATTCCTCTAGACTGTTAACCTTGTTCACAGATTATGGCCAAAAAGCGGCCGCCATTTTTTGGGGGAGATCACAGTAAAGTACTTATAAAGTGCAAGAGTGCAGCAAAAAATAATAATAATTAAATTCATAAACATCGTAAAAATCACAGTAAAGTACTGTATAAATTCATCAATTTCCCTTGCACATCATTTGTTATAATTTTCCACCATCTAAGGCCTATCTACATATGTACAATATCTGATTCATATTTTACGCCCTCTTATTCATAAATATGTACATTATCAGTCGTTATTCATATTCACATGTAATGTCTTTGCGCAATTCCATTTACTGTAGAACTTTCATATGCATTTCACTCAATAATCACTATTCCTCCCGTTGCTAATTTCAGATGCGACACCTTCTCTGTCTAATCAAGGACTTCTCTACTTCTTATGTGTCCTTACGGGGTTGTGATATATGTGAATTCTAGCCCAACCTTCATTTATTTGTTTTTATCCTATCAGTTTCTACTGAATATGGAAGAAATAACAATTATATGCAAAAAGGATTTACATATTTCTGCTGCACGTATGTCATTTTAACTCAAACCTTAAGGGCAAGCTGAGCTACAAATGTTCATGATATTTACACCTTTATACAAAAAGCCAGTCTGTCTTATAGTAAGGAGTTTGCAAGAATCATTGCCCATATGATCATATTTACAGATGTACATATAGTTCAGCATCTTGATTGTGTCCGTACAGGTATTCAGTTCCCCATCCCCAATATCATTCTAGATTCCATTTTTCGCAATTTCAGTGTTCGATCGCCTCCTCTTTCTGATGGTTTACTGATCTTTATCCCAGAGTGTTTCAGTAAGCTGCAATCATTCTGATTGAATTCATCGAAATGTTTAGCCATGGGGTAGTTAGGGTCCTTGTTTTTTATTGCACGAAGGTGTTGGAGTATTCGCAATTTCAATGTATTAATCGTGCTCCCGATATAGAACTTCCCACAGAGGCACATCAATCCGTAGATTACATATTTCGATTCGCACGTGATATGATCCACAATTTTTTACGATCTCCCATTCTGTAACTTGTACTCTGTAATATTAGGGCCATGTTCGCAAGCCTTACATTTGGAGCACTTCCAAAACCCTGGAGTTGTTAACCATGAGATATTTTTGGGTTGTTTGATTTCTAGATGACTGAGTTAGGATGTCTCGTAAGGAAGCTGTTTTTCTATAGGTAATGCTTGGATATGATGTTAAGTTTTCTTTCAATGTTTCATCCATTTACAAGATCTTCCAGTTCTTTTTTTGATGCCTTTTTTAGGTCTTTACTCTGGTTGTTGAAATCCATGATTAGGCGTGTTTTGTCCTTTGTCTCGCCCATATCATCGTTCGTATTTCCTGTTCCATCCGTCGCTGGAATTAGGAGATCTGCTCGTTCCTTTAAATTCATTCTCGAATTTGCCGTTTGTATCACTTCCATTGGATAGCCTCTTTCCAGGAATCGACTACTCATTTTCTCGATTTCTTGATTCAAATCCTCCATTTTTGAACAATTCCTTTTTGCTCTCAACATTTGACCATAGGGTATACTCCATTTTAGTTTTACTGGATGTCCACTGTTGGCATGGAGAATGCTGTTGCATGATGTTAATTTCCTATGTATTTTGGTACATAGTCTGTTGTTTTTGATGAAGACTTCTACATCCAGAAAAATAATACTGGTCTCACTTATATCCGATGTGAAATGGAGGCTGTAGTTGTTATTTTCGAGTGAGTCGATGAAGGCTTGAAGATCTTCTTTGCTCCCATCCCATTTGACGAACAAATCGTCGATGAATCGACACCACGTTTTTATTTTCGAATGTTTTTTCTTTTCTTCCTCCAAGATCTCAGTCTCCCAGATGGCCATCATAAGATTTGCATACGTCGGGGCAAAAGATGTCCCCATTGCCGTGCCTTGTTTCTGCAAATATAGGATGCCCAGGAAGAGGAAAATGTTGTGTCTCAGACAATAGGTCAACATGTCAATCAACATAGCAGAGTGTTCTAAATGACTGACCGATCTTGTTTCCAAACATTTTTTGATGGCTCTTATTCCGTCCTCATGACGTATTGAGGTGAAAAGTAATGATACATCTATCGTTGTCATCAGATACCCTGTTTTCCACTCAATACCAGATAACTTGTTCAGAAAATCCATGGTATCTCTTAGATACGAAGGTAGTGTTGTTACGTAGTTCATCAAGAATATGTCAATAAATCTTGAGGTGGTTTCTAATAGAGATCCTATGGAACTCACTATTGGCCTGCCAGGTTGTCTTTCCATTGCCTTGTGCACTTTTGGCAGAAAATAGATAGTGGCTGTAATCGGATTGTCCGTTTTTAGGTATGAATATTCATCAAAATCAATTGAGCCTTTGTCTTTCCAATCCAGTAGTAGAGTGTGATATTCTCTTGTCCACTCTTCCACTGGGTTGCTCTTTAATAGTTGATAATGATCTTGATTCTCCAATTGTCGCTTTGCCTCAATTATATAATCTGTGACATTCTGCACCACAATATTACCCCCCTTGTCCGAGGATTTTATTATGATTGTGGGGTCATTTTTGAGTTCTGATATCACCTGATATTCCTTTGGCGAGAGGTTGCATACTTTTTTGTTCCGCACCTCATTTTTATTACTGATGGATTTTCCTGATATTTTTGTAATTTCTTCCACCATTATTTCCATGGAACAGATCAACTTTGTTCCCGGGTGGCAACTGCGGACAAAATCTCGATTGTTTTCTTAATCCACTTTCACCTCCTTTGTTCGTAATCATCCCAGTTTTATTACAAAAGTCAATGTCAGATGTGAGCGAGTCCTGGCTTTCCTCTCTGTTTGATGATGTACCATCTTCGATTGATATTAATGCCCTCATTGTTGGTAGATCGTTTTGAGCAATGGAGAACAGATTAGTGTCTTTTGATTGGCGATCATTTGTACGAGGCTTTTTCTCTAAAAAATATTTTTTCAATTTGACTTTTCGGCAAAATTTATAGAGATCAATACGTGCGTTAGGGACATCCATGTTTTTGTTTGGGCAATAAGATAATCCTTTACTGAGTAGTTTCAGTTGTACTTCCGTTAACTGTTTATCAGATAAGTTAATAACCAAATTGTCCGTGTTTGTTATACTATTTTTGAGGATTACTTTTGCTTTCCTTTTCCTCTCTTTGATTTTACTCCTTCTTCTGCCCCTTCTGGTTGTGGTTTTAATTGTCCTCTTCCCCACGTATTTGCTCTGCCTCTCCCTCTTTGTCGCGTTATCATCTGTGCTAGCTGCATCTCCCTGTGAAAATCCAGTTTCTATAGGAAATGCATTTTTTGACTTGCCTTTATCTTTGGCACCAGTTGCTAAATCTTCACGAAATGTTTAAAAAACCGTGCACCGGTAATTCTAGTTGTGCATGGAAAGTTTTGGGGCAATCTATCAAGCGGGGGCAAAGAAAAAGTGCATTTCCGATGTTAATTCCCATAGGGGCTTTGAAGACAACTACAGCCTAAACTGCAGGAAGGAATTACAATGAATTTGGCAGAAAGCTAGACATTTGTCCAGAAAACGTGTTTATTTGATTTGCTGCAAATCCATTCCATCGTTTTAGAGATATTCAAGATTTAAGAAATGAAGGGAAATCCAATTTTGTATATCTGCGATCCGAAGCCTTTGCGAATAATGACAAGCTTGTTCAAAGATCTGCAGAGCTCTGATTGGCTGCAAACACTTCAACCAGGAAGTGTTGGCAGTCATCTTCCAAAAACAAACACAGACAAAGAAGAAAAGGGGGCATGGTAAGAATACCGCGACCCTCTAGCTCTGGTATTGGGGTCCCAGAGGTCCCCCTCTCCTCCTGGCAAAAAAAGCATTTTTTTTCAAATTCACAGCGAGTTTCGTAAAATATTTGCTAATATCGCAGTGAATAAAAAAAAAAACAACCATGGTCTCTTGCACTTGCTTTTAATATTGCCCCTGGGTGGGCCTGGCCCCGGGGCATGTGTAGTTAATTAAACAAGCATTGGAAATGCAATAGGTCTCGCATTAGAAAAGTTGGAGTTATTGGTCTTGTAAATGACATATTTTATTTATTTGTTGGTTTTTAAAATTGCTAAATTGATGGCTTTGTCATTTACAATGCCAATAGTTATAACTTTCGCGAATGTGACACCTATAGCATTTGGAATGCAACATGTTTTGTATTTACGTCACTTAGATGGCAGCTCTGGTCGTTAGGCCACATCTCTAGAGAGCAGGAGAGTGCAGCAGGGGAGAGAAGCACAGCAATGCAATAGGTCTCGCATTAGGAAAGTTTGAGCTATTGGTATTGTAAAGGACACATTTTTTATTTATGTGCTTGTTTTGAAAATAGCGAAATTAATAGCTTTGTTATTTACAATGCCAATAGTTTTATCTTTCGCAAATGTGACACCTATTGTAACACAATATGTGTTGTGAGGGTGAGTGAGGGTGAGGGTGAGGGGTTGAGGGTGAGTGAGGGTGAGGGGTTGAGGGTGAGTGAGGGTGAGGGTGAGTGAGGGTGAGGGGTTGAGGGTGAGGGGTTGAGGGTGAGTGAGGGTGAGGGTGAGTGAGGGTGAGGGTGAGGGGTTGAGGGTGAGTGAGGGTGAGGGGTTGAGGGTGAGTGAGGGTGAGGGTGAGTGAGGGTGAGGGGTTGAGGGTGAGGGTGAGTGAGGGTGAGGGGTTGAGGGTGAGTGAGGGTGAGGGTGAGGGGTTGAGGGTGAGGGTGAGTGAGGGTGAGTGAGGGTGAGGGGTTGAGGGTGAGTGAGGGTGAGTGAGGGTGAGTGAGGGGTTGAGGGTGAGGGGTTGAGGGTGAGTGAGGGTGAGGGTGAGGGGTTGAGGGTGAGTGAGGGTGAGGGGTTGAGGGGGAGTGAGGGTGAGTGAGGTTGAGGGTGAGGGGTTGAGGGTGAGTGAGGGTGAGGGTGAGTGAGGGTGAGGGTGAGTGAGGGTGAGGGTGAGTGAGGGTGAGTGAGGGTGAGGGTGGGTGAGGGTGAGTGGAGGGTGAGTGAGGGGTTGAGGGTGAGTGAGGGTGAGGGTGAGTGAGGGTGAGGGTGAGTGAGGGTGAGGGGTTGAGGGTGAGTGAGGGTGAGTGAGGGTGAGGGGTTGAGGGTGAGGGGTGAGGGTGAGTGAGGGTGAGGGTGAGTGAGGGTGAGGGTGAGGGGTTGAGGGTGAGGGGTTGAGGGTGAGTGAGGGTGAGGGTGAGTGAGGGTGAGGGTGAGGGGTTGAGGGTGAGTGAGGGTGAGGGTGAGTGAGGGTGAGGGGTTGAGGGTGAGTGAGGGTGAGGGAGGGTGAGGGTGAGTGAGGGTGAGGGTGAGGGGTTGAGGGTGAGTGAGGGTGAGTGAGGGTGAGTGAGAGTGAGGGTGAGTGAGGGGTTGAGGGTGAGGGGTTGAGGGTGAGGGGTTGAGGGTGAGTGAGGGTGAGTGAGGGTGAGGGGTTGAGGGCGAGTGAGGGTGAGGGTGGGTGAGTGAGGGTGAGGGGTTGAGGGTGAGTGGGGGTGAGTGAGGGTGAGGGTGAGTGAGGGTGAGTGAGGGTGAGGGAGGGTGAGGGTGAGGGAGGGTGAGGGGTTGAGGGTGAGTGAGGGTGAGGGGTTGAGGGTGAGTGAGGGTGAGGGTGAGTGAGGGTGAGGGGTTGAGGGTGAGTGAGGGTGAGTGAGGGTGAGGGTGAGTGAGGGTGAGGGGTTGAGGGTGAGTGAGGGTGAGTGAGAGTGAGGTTGAGTGAG
>NW_027611938.1:0-18389 GCF_964261635.1 Lissotriton helveticus
TTTTTGCAAATAATTCAACAACAGAATGGGGTAAACCCAGTATCCCTATGAACCTGGGCAATTAATCTATATTAACAACAATTGGTTCATCGGGGAACACAAAATTACTTTTACTATCTCATACACTATGTAGACATTTGAAACACAAAGCAGAATCCAGAGACCATCTAAGTATTTATGTACTATTTTATAAATTTTAGTCATTCATAAATACTGGTTTCATAAGTAAATTGCAAAGAAGGCTGTACAAAACAGTGAATAGTGCAAAAAGTGACTTGAAGTGCTCAGTGCTTACGGCACAAAGGTGAAAAAGGCTGCACAATTATTATATACAATGGGGGAGGTAACGTGTGGTCTATGCGTATTATACAATTATCAAAGTGTACACTGTATTAGTCAGTACTTGGTACATGATATTTATGCACATAATCCACTTATTCGTCGACGTTTCGACCCTTAACAAGCGAACATATGCAGTCAATAGCGGGTCTTCATCAGGACTGTGGGGGACAACGAACAGCCTAGGGAATTTAAAAAAGATGGTTTGTTTAAGAATGGATTTTGCAAGGGAAAATTTGGGCCACCTACTTTTATATTCAAGATGAAACTCACCTTCGTTCAACCCAGCCGGGTTGAGGTGCAAGTTGATCTGTTCTGTCGGTGTGGCTCAAAGTTCCGCCCCGACTAACGTTCTACTTTAAGGCTCATCAATATTGAAAGCCAATCTGTAAAGGATGGGGCATCTCTTTTATAATATGTCCGCCATTGTAAAAATAAAAGAGACTGAGGCCAGTGAAAATAAATGTGGCTCACGTGGGTATAGATATGACTATTCTACCCAGTGGGATTCCGGAACTGTACAGGACTGGAGTTCCCCAAGTTCGTAATCAAGTTGAGTAGTATTACTCTGATCTAATGAAAAAATATATATATGGGGAGCCCCGATTAGTGATGTCATATTGAAAAAGGCACTTGTCCTGCATATCGAGGCACTCATACACAATTTCTTACCTGTCTGCGTGGTTTTTAATTCTGCCCCGACTGTTGTTCTAAGTATGAGGCTCGACGAAATTGGAACCCAAACTGTAAGGAAGGGGGCATTCATTTACTTATATGTAAGGCCATTGTTAGTGTACATCAATTGTAATGACCAATACCAAATAACGCTCACCTGGGTAAGGAAATTAATGTTCCTCCCAGTGGGGTTCGGAGATGGTTTGAAACTCAAAATGCCTGGCCCGCAATGGAGTGACTAAGTCCTCACTGTAAAGGAAATGAATTCAGAGTCGTAATTCCGTCAAAAGCGGAAAGGGTGGTTGACTAGTGCACCCAGTTGTGGCCCGCGGGCGGGCAGGAGATCTTACCTTATCTAAAAGGTTTGATGGGCAATAAAGATGCTATGCGCCGGGGAGAGAATTCTTCCTGGACGGCGCTGCTCCAAAACCCTACGGATTACGCGGCTTTGGCACCGATAATGTACGTCATTCCGGTGGTCACTAATGCGCATGCTCCAGGGCACGTCAAACGTACGCGAGCACGTTTTGTTGCTCGTTGTCATGGAGATAGGACGCTGTTTGGCGGCTTACTCTGATCAAGTCTGGGATACAGTTCAGACATATATCGGGCAATGTTTTGAAACTAACGGGACATATTGAGGTCTTTCTTGAACATCTAAGCATTCTCAAAGTTCGGGCATATGTGTACTTGAACTGGTCAGCATATAACATTCTTAACAATGCAACTGAACATGTCGTACCATATAACATTCTTAACAATGCAACTGAACATGTCGTACCACAACTAATGACTAAATATTTCCAAAATCGGACAATAATTATGCATTTTTAAGCATTTCTGAACAATGCAGCAAGATATGCAGTTTAAAGCATTTCTAGAGAAATGTGGCAGAATGCATGCCGTTTCTTTGCATTTTCAAGGATACAACCTGACATATCATATTACATAGGATGTTAACTGACATATCATTTTACATAGGATGTTGCAGCAGTGCCAAAGTGCACCCGACGATCCTAAGGTTCGCCAAACATTAGAAATGTGTTGATAATATGGAAAAAGGAAAACAGGGTAGGCTTATCATCTCTTATAATTGTCCCATTTGTCTATTAGTTTCCTCAATTTCATTCAGACCATTTTTCACAGAGTCCAACAGATGTATCCACCGGCACTCCTTGTACTTCAAGGAGTGTGTGATGGACCCACCCCTTGGATTCATATGTACTTTTTCCAGTACCCACCATTTTATCTCCTCTGGTGTATGGTTATGAAGATTGAAATGTTCAATGGATATAATCTTCTTCATCTCATTACTTTTGATGTTATAGGTAGTAACACACGCGATATTATGAGGATTTTCTCTCTTCTCTTTCACTTCAAGTAAGTTGGACCTGGGCCTGTACCATGCCCTTTTCTTTGCACGCTTCAATAGGTTAACCGGATATCCTCTTTCCTTTAAGCGAGTTGTTAGTTCATCTGCTTCCCGGAAGAAGTCCTTTCTCTGGCTGCAATGTCTCCGTATACGGAGATATTGGCCCAGGGGAAGATTATCCCTTAAGTTGCGTGATGGTGGGACGTATACATCAGCAAGGTGTTCCGTTCTGATGGCTTGCGATATAAGTCACAGTACAGCTTCCCCTCTTGTATTTTGAAGGTTAAATCCAGGAAATGTAATGAGACTGAGCTACTTGAGATAGTGAACTGTATATCTTCACTCCTCTGGTTTAGCCATGTGAAGAAATTTGAAAGTGACTCTTGATCCCCCTTCCAGATCATAATGACATTGTCAATATATTTTTTCCATACCTCGATGTTATTGAGGTATGGATTCAAATCTGAATAAAGATGTTCCTCTTCATACTGGTCCATAAAGATCTTTGCCAGACTAGGGGCATAGGTAGCCCCCATCGCCACTCCCTTACATTGGAAATAGAATTGGTTTTCAAAAATGAAGTAGTTCTTCTTCATAGCTATTTCCATTAGGTCAATTAAAAAGGATGTGGGTATCCAATGTGGTCTTGTTCTATGGTCCAGGACGTCCTTCATTGTCTGGATCGCTTTGTCTTGAGGGATCGAGGTGTACAAAGAAGATACATCCAGGGTTACCAGTATGTTCTTCTCTTGATCAAATGGAAAGTCTTCGAGCAGTTCAATGATGTGCATACTGTCCCGTACATAGGATTTGGTCAGTATGACAAAAGGCTGTAAAAAATAATCAATGAACTGGTTGAGAGGCTCCAATATTGAACCACATCCCGAAACGATCGGTCGTCCCGGGGGGTTTTCCAAACGTTTATGAACTTTAGGCAAAGTATAGATTGTGGGTGTTCTAGGTTCTTTTTGATGTAGAAAGTCAGATTCTACAAGACAAAGCGATCCAGACAATGAAGGACGTCCTGGACCTCTTTATGGACCAGTATGAAGAGGAACATCTTTATTCAGATTTGAATCCATACCTCAATAACATCGAGGTATGGAAAAGATATATTGACGATGTCATTATGATCTGGAAGGGGGATCAAGAGTCACTTTCAAATTTCTTCACATGGCTAAACCAGAGGAGTGAAGATATACAGTTCACTATCTCAAGTAGCTCAGTCTCATTAAATTTCCTGGATTTAACCTTCAAAATACAAGAGGGGAAGCTGTACTGTGACTTATATCGCAAGCCATCAGAACGGAACACCTTGCTGATGTATAAGTCCCACCATCCACGCAACTTAAGGGATAATCTTCCCCTGGGCCAATATCTCCGTATACGGAGAAATTGCAGCCAGAGAAAGGACTTCTTCCGGGAAGCAGATGAACTAACAACTCGCTTAAAGGAAAGAGGATATCCGGTTAACCTATTGAAGCGTGCAAAGAAAAGGGCATGGTACAGTCCCAGGTCCAACTTACTTGAAGTGAAAGAGAAGAGAGAAAATCCTCATAATATCGTGTGTGTTACTACCTATAACATCAAAAGTAATGAGATGAAGAAGACTATATCCAAATATTGGAACTTGGTAGCAGGTCAGAAAAGCCAACCTTTGCATTCAAGAGAGGAAGGAATGTGAGAGATGAAGTGGTACAAGCCTATCTGGAACCAGAAAAACAACCAGATCTCCGAAGTATGCTGAATCTGCCACCGATCATCGGGCATTATAAATGCCAGGCATGCAAGGCCTGTGATTACTGTAGAGAAGGTGACACCTTTGCACACATGGATAAAACATATAAATTAAGGGATTTCAGTAACTGCAATAGTACCAACCTGATTTATGCAATAATGTGCCCATGCGAGAAAATTTATGTAGGTCAGACTACACAGAAAATAAAGACACGGATCCTACAGCATATGAGCAGGGTCAAGTGTAAGACACAGGGGGCACTTCTTGTTGAACATTTCAATCTTCATAACCATACACCACAGGAGATAAAATGGTGGGTACTGGAAAAAGTACATATGAATCCAAGGGGTGGGTCCATCACACACTCCTTGAAGTACAAGGAGTGCCGGTGGATACATCTGTTGGACTCTGTGAAAAATGGTCTGAATGAAATTGAGGAAACTAATAGACAAATGGGGCAATTATAAGAGATGATAAGCCTACCCTGTTTTCCTTTTTCCATATTATCAACACATTTCTAATGTTTGGCGAACCTTAGGATCGTCGGATGCACTTTGGCACTGCTGCAACATTTTATGTAAAATGATATGTCAGTTAACATCCTATGTAATATGATATGTCAGGTTGTATCCTTGAAAATACAAAGAAACTGCATGCATTCTGCCACATTTCTCTAGAAATGCTTTAAACTGCATATCTTGCCGCATTGTTCAGAAATGCTTAAAAATGCATAATTATTGTCCGATTTTGGAAATATTTAGTCATTAGTTGTGGTACGACATGTTCAGTTGCATTTTTAAGAATGTTATATGGTACGACATGTTCAGTTGCATTGTTAAGAATGCTATATGCTGACCAGTTCAAGTACACATATGCCCGAACTTTGAGAATGCTTAGATGTTCAAGAAAGACCTCAATATGTCCCGTTAGTTTCAAAACATTGCCCGATATATGTTCGAACTGTATCCCAGACTTGATCAGAGTAAGCCGCCAAACAGCGTCCTATCTCCATGACAACGAGCAACAAAACGTGCTCGCGTACGTTTGACGTGCCCTGGAGCATGCGCATTAGCGACCACCGGAATGACGTACATTATCGGTGCCAAAGCCGCGTAATCCGTAGGGTTTTGGAGCAGCGCCGTCCAGGAAGAATTCTCTCCCCGGTGCATAGCATCTTTATTGCCCATCAAACCTTTTTGATAAGGTAAGATCTCCTGCCCGCCCGCGGGCCACAACTGGGTGCACTAGTCAACCACCCTTTCCGCTTTTGACGGAATTACGACTCTGAATTCATTTCCTTTACAGTGAGGACTTAGTCACTCCATTGCGGGCCAAGCATTTTGAGTTTCAAACCATCTCCGAACCCCACTGGGAGGAACATTCATTTCCTTACCCAGGTGAGCGTTATTTGGTATTGGTCATAACAATTGATGTACACTAACAATGGCCTTACATATAAGTAAATGAATGCCCCCTTCCTTACAGTTTGGGTTCCAATTTCGTCGAGCCTCATACTTAAAACAACAGTCGGGCAGAATTAAAAACCACGCCGACAGGTAAGAAATTGTGTATGAGTGCCTCGATATACAGGACAAGTGCCTTTTTGAATATGACATCACTTATCGGGGCTCCCCATATATATATTTTTTCATTAGAGCTGAGTAATACAGCTCAACTTGATTACGAACTTGGGGAACTCCAGTCCTGTACAGTTCCGGAATCCCACTGGGTAGAATAGTCATATCTATACCCAGGTGAGCCACATTTATTTTCACTGGCCTCAGTCTCTTTCATTTTTACAATGGCGGACATATTATAAAAGAGATGCCCCATCCTTTACAGATTGGCTTTCAATATTGGTGAGCCTTAAAGTAGAATGTTAGTCGGGGCGGAACTTTGAGCCACACCGACAGAACAGATCAACTCGCACCTCAACCCGGCTGGGTTGAACGAAGGTGAGTTTCATCTTGAATATAAAAGTAGGTGGCCCAAATTTTCCCTTGCAGAATCCATTCTTAAACAAACCATCTTTTTTAAATTCCCTAGGCTGTTCGTTGTCCCCCACAGTCCTGATGAAGACCCGCTATTGACTGCATATGTTCGTTTGTTAAGGGTCGAAACGTCGACGAATAAGTGGATTATGTGCATAAATATCATGTACCAAGTACTGACTAATACAGTGTACACTTTGATAATTGTATAATACGCATAGACCACACGTTACCTCCCCCATTGTATATAATAATTGTACAGCCTTTTTCACCTTGGCGCCGTAAGCACTGAGCACTTCAAGTCACTTTTTGCACTATTCACTGTTTTGTACAGCCTTCTTTGCATTTTACTTATGAAACCAGTATTTATGAATGACTAAAATTTATAAAATATTACATAAATACTTAGATGATCTCTGGATTCTGCTTTGTGTTTCAAATGTCTACATAGTGTATGAGATAGTAAAAGTAATTTTGTGTTCCCCGATGAACCAATTGTTGTTAATATAGTTCAGTTTTTGCAAGTCATCTTGTTCCTTAGTAATATGTTGTGACCCCCGGCTCAAGGTGGATGAGAGCTGACTCTGCAAAGTGTCGGCAACTGTGTGGTGTGACGGCATAAGCATGAAAGTCTATTGGAGTCACTTGAGATCATAGGGTCCGTGTCGCCCCGGAAACTACTTGGGACTAGTTGCCATCGGTCAAAACTTCCACTCTTCATGTTAAACTGTTTGCATATAGATTAAAACAGAAGTCCCTCTTCTACTGCTAGAAACGTGGAGTACATAGTACAAAAGGAAAAAAGAAAAAACGTAAAAGAGCAAGGAAAAAAACACCTAGTGAGACTGCTCCTTGTTAGGTAGTGGACATGACACCTCTGTATGGCTGAGTATAGACAATCTAGTTGGTTCCTGAGAGTAAATTCTAAATGAATCACAGCAATGTGTACATATCATCTGTTGCGTCAAGTGAAAGTATCACTGGAAAATTAGTTCCAAGGATTCAAGGTGGCGTCGTTCAGTAGCGTCACCGAGGTGATATACAGCCGCCATGATAAGGGCCAGTATAGAAGCACTGCAAGGTAAAATAAATGAAATACGTAGGAACGAGAAGAGAGAGCTATGGGACTAAAACATTGTTTTTATTTAAAACGGAAAAGCATTTAACACCACAAATGTGGTAGGGCCTTAAATGTCCACAGTTTTTAAACCAAAGCCTAAAAGAAAAATGCAAATGGGCAGTGGATGTGAAGGGGCCCATGGTAGGTGCCGGAGATATTCATGAGCTCCTTCTGACAGTTTTAACCCGCCAGGGCGTCATTTCCTTGAATTACTTGAAGTGTGACTCTTGCACCACATTGCGCCGTTTTTGCAAAGTGACAAATCTAGGCATATGCGTGACCATTTTCAACCAAAATGCTTTGGGAAATATTTACCAGAAAGTGGCGGCGTGCTGGTTAACTCCTGCATTTCTCCCTGCGATGGTGCAAAATTCAACTGCCTAGCGCCAATGCAGGCACCCTTGCACCGTAGTGCAAGGATGCCTGCGTTGAGTGAAGGACACCTTCCAGGATATAAACAGTAATTTGTGGCAGTTTGCTGTTTCTATGTGTGCAGCACAATCCAACACACATAGAAACAGCAAAAACGAGGAGAAATAAAACATTTCTCCTCGTTTTGCCATATTAAGACCAGGTTTTCCCTGGTCTTAATTTTGGCATTGCCTCCTTTTTTTACACCACCCTTGTAAGTAAGGGCAGTATCAAAATCAATGAGTGTTGCAGGGGAATGCCCAATCACAGCACTCATTGCCCACACCTTTCACGTGAAGTCAAGCGTGAAAGTGGACCTTTTTTACAAGGCAGTCTTAAGTCACATTAAATGGCTTAACACTGCCTTGTAAATAAGACTATGCCCCTTCTGAGGTTCCGTGACAATTTTAAGTGATGTTTTCGACTCGCACGAATATGGTCGAGTCTGGTATCTAAGAACCGCAAATGACGAGTTTAGTAAGTGTGCGCAGTTTCGCTGTGCTAACTTAAACCGTTCGTTTGATATGTGGGTTTTTCATCTGTACCCACGGGTTCCATCTTAGATACGGCATCCATTTTGTCTCTTGCCCTCAAGTAGCCAGCGAACGGACACTGTCCGCTTCGTCACCCTGGGACTCTCAGGATATTTGTGGAAGACACATGTACTTTGTAAATATCTTTTACGATGAGGGGGATGATACTGTAAGGCAGATGGCCCCGCTCGAGGCTCATCTTGCCGTCCGGTTTATTGTCTCAGCCGTGCATCTCATTAGGCACGTCCCTTTGATGCCTGTATCTCGTGTTTCCCGATACCTCCCCTTTTACACCCTTTTCGATTTCCCCACTGTCTCCATCTCCCTCTGCACCTGTCTTTGTCCCTATTTCGATCTGTTTTACTGCCGATTGGAATTCACTAATGTTGGGAAGATGGGTTTTTACAGTTGGGAACCGCCAAATGTTTCCGCACTTATGTTCCGGACCTTATGTGTACCAAAGTGACCAAAGCGACCCCTCTGAGGGATAATTATGGGAACCAGGTTGTAAACTTTTGTGTACCATGTTGTCCTATGAGTTAATTTTGTATAAAAGGAGCGATCCACAGAACCAATTTGAAGCAGTCTCCCCAAGTTGCACGTGTTGTACTTGTTGTGACTTCTGTGTTCCCTGCAGTAAATAAACCTTGAATCTTTGACGCCGAAGGAAGTGTCCCGTGTCTCTGTAGTTTGTGCGCCGAAACAGGTATCCCATGAAGGTTATAGGTGTTGTTGCCTGGCACCGCTGGTACTGTTAAAAAGTCCAGTCCTTCAGTTGGCGCCCAACGTGGGGCGACTTCAGCGGTACCGGTCCGGTCCAAAGCCTGATGATCGTGAGGAACTTCGTGTGAAATCTCCGAGGGAAGGTGCACCCCGCTTCATCGATCCTGTTGTCGAAATAAGTGGCCCGAAGTTTTTCCCTGCGAAGATTCCCGCCTCCTGACGGCTGCAACGGACCGATGCCCTGACTGTCGACCTGTCTTCGACGCCCGGCGTAGACCTTATGTACAAGCGAGACGATAGACGGGCCTTCCTGGTGACGCCATTGAAGTTCTGAGTTAAGTATTTGTGGGTCGCTCCCAGTCCTTAGTGGTTGTTCTAGCTTTTTTGAAAGCTTTGTGGTTAGCCTTTAAGGCTTTGTGGTAATAGCTCACTGAGCTTTGTAATAGCCTCCTCGGGCTTTTGTGGTTAGCTCTCCGAGCTTTGTAATAGCCTTAAGGCTTTGTTGTGTTGCATGGTTCCATTGCATTTGTGGTTCTTAGTATTGGTCCTTAGTATTATTTGACAGTTGCAATTGCCAAAAACCGAGGGTTTTGACTTACACGAGGTTTTATTGCTTCGGTAATCCTTGAAGTTTGATACTAGGTTAGTGTGCACGATGCCTAGCCATAGTGATTTGTTTCGTATTTTCAAATGTTGCGCAATGGATTCCCGGTTGGAGGACTCATGTCCGATACCTCCAGTTGGAACTCCGATACATGATCTATATAGTCGACATGGGGTGGGTCCTATAATATATAATGATTACTGGATCCGCTATACAAAGAAAGACGGTGACCTTAGATGGCCACCACACGGAACTTTTGAACTTTCGATTTTAGATAATCTTGAGGCTAAATTATTTTTAAAGAAAGCTAGGCCAGCTATGTTTGATTCCTTTCGGATATGGCGTAAAGAGGCCAAACAGAAAGAAATCAAACAACTTAAAAAAGATAAAAAGCAAGAGTTCGTTCCTGTAATGCAAGCTATAAAAGAATGTAGACAAGACAAAGAAGAAAAAGATATGGAAATCGCTACTAGATTGCATCACATGAAAATAGATAAATGTTACCCAGTTTTACCGAATAATCTAGAAAAGAAAGAAGAAGATTTGAAGGAGGATTCCTTGTTATCATACTTGATGAAATCACCACCTCCTTATGTACAGGGTGCTACTGCTCCTGTAGTTCCTCCTATAGCTCCTCCTGTTGTTCCTCTTGTTGCTCCAGCGGCTGCGGGCCAGCCCGCTGTTAACCCTACGTTTGTTCCACCACCTGTCCTCGTTCCTACTGCTCCCGTACCTGTACCTTTGCAGACTGTTGTTTCTGCTACTCCAACTACCTTGTCCGTTCCTACTATGCCTTCCTTCACCTCTAGTGTTGTTGCCCCTGTTTTTCTTTCTCCTTCTGTTCGTAAGCGTGTTCCTAACTCTGTTGCTACCCTTTATTCACCTCTTTCTGGTCCGTTATTTTCGTCTGATTCATCTGACACTCCTCAGAGACGGAGTCAGATCCCTAGTGGTAGGGAGAAAGAGACGTTAGTAACAATGGCACATAGGTGGATAAGACATCCTGCTAATTACACTCCGCGGGTAGTCTTTGATACGTTTACTCAGTTTAATGAGCCTACACAGAGATTCGTATTTGAGGAAATGTGTAACTTTTTGAGGGAAGAATGGTACAATAATGATGTAGATGATGTACCGTCCGACATAATTGAACTTCAAAGTCACTTTTCGAACGGTATGATTGTAGGAGACGATGTACGACGTGCAGTGGAACGCTTATTAGCATTCAGATCCACAGCACATTCTCGGGTGACATTAGATGATACCACTGAGAACTGGAAAGCGGTTCCTGGTCAGTATCCCATGAGAGAAGTCCCGCCACTGTGGGTGCCGGGAGATCCGCAAGCTAACCCTGCGGTTTTACCACATTTTCGAAGGGTGTGGATACATCTTCCATGGAAACGATCGGAAGTTTTGCAAGTGAAGCAATCCTTACCCGATCCGCGTAAAAATCCGGCTGGTTATTATAAGGAGTTATCACAACTGATAGAAGCTTCTATTATGAATATTGCCGACATCGACATGTTGTTTGGCAATGTTGTACCGCAACCAGTTTGGGCTAAAATTCGTCAAGCCAATCACGCAGCTGAATTAGGGGGTGATTGGGCTGCACTACTAGCAGCTGATGCATTACAAGTTGGTGGGGCCAAACCTGAACAGTTGATCTTGGATTTACCTCAGAAAATCATTACGATCATGAAAACTCTCATGCCAGCGATGAAGGTGAACTGGGATAAGTTATCAGCTTGTAAGCAAAAGAAAGACGAGAGTGTCTCGGATTTCTTTACAAGGTTTGAGGAAGCATTTGTCGACCACAGCGGCCAGGACATGGGCGCTGAGGGAGGTCAGCGGTTATTCGTTGACAAATTTGTGTCAAATTTGCTGCCTGAGCTATGCAACAAATTAAAGAATTCAGAAAGTGCGTGGGCAGTTTCAACCCCTGCGCAAATACTAGCAACGGCTCAGTATTATGAGAATAGGGAAAAGGAAGAAAGTGATCGTGTAGAAAAGAAAACGAAAGAACTCAAAACAAAGGTTTTGTTGCAACAAGCATACCCTCCACGATCAAACCAAAATGATGCACAACAGCAGTATCGACCGCGAGCACAGCCCGATAGGACACAGCCGCGCTCTGACAACTTTGATTCCAGATCTTCACTTGGGTATAATCAGTGCGCATATTGTAGGAAAGAGGGACACCTAAAATATGATTGTCTTGCCTTACGGGACCGCCTGAATGGTGTGTCGACACGTGGAAACCGTGGTGGTGGTCCTCAACAGGCACCACGTGGTAGAGGTCGTGGTTCATCCCACAATCAGAGTGATCGTTATCAAAATCAATCAGATGCAAATAATTACTTTGACCAGCGAAATGCGGGGTCAGTTCGATCTGCACAGTATAATGTGGATGACTATTACGTAGAGCACGAGACTGTTGTAAATGACCATTACTAGGACAGCCAACGACAAAGAGAGGGAGTAGTGTCAGTTCCGGTCGATCAGAGTGGGCCTTACGTTGCAGTGGCTACATCGGGTGTAGTTGAGCCTTTTCTGTTAGACACTGGTGCGACGAAAAGTTCCATCATGCATTCAAAACTCCCTGGCGCACCTTTGTCTGGCTTAACGAATGTTTCCGTTGGATTCTCTGGCGCCCCTGTTAGTAACCCAGTCTCTAATCCTTTGCCTCTTATGATTGGACCTTGTGAGCTAACCGCTCCACTGATTCTATCTACAGGTTGTGGTGAAAATCTTTTGGGTCTGGATTTGTTGAAACGATTATATGCAACATTGTATTGTTCCCCTGAAGGAGTGGAACTTACATTGGGACGGAGAGTGATCTCTCCCATGTATTTATCGGTTGATAAATTCCCATCGGAATTGAGTTCCCTCCCTGCGTCTCTATGGGCCACAGGTCCCAATGACGTGGGCCTGTTAGACATTCCACCCTATGAGATTCAATTGAAACAAAATGCGCGATTACCGCGTTTACCTCAATATCGTATTTCTCTTGAGGGCGAACGAGCGCTGTTAGCAATCGTTCATGATCTCATTGGAAAAGGTGTTGTTGAAGAAACGCGTGGAAACGTGTGCAATAGCCCTGTATTACCAATTCTGAAACGAACTGACCCAACTAAACCTCCTGTGTATCGTTTTGTAATAGATTTGAGAGAGGTAAACAAAATAGTGGTTCCGCAATTTCCTGTGGTCCCTGACATTACAGCCTTATTAACAATGATTCCAGCATCTGCCTCCTGGTTCACAGTGATCGATCTAAAGAATGCTTTCTTTAGCATCCCGATTGCAGAGGAAAGCAGAGACCTGTTCGGATTCTCATTAGGAGGTCGCAGTTTTAGGCTAAAACGCGCTCCACAGGGCTACTGTGAGAGTCCGTCAATCTACAGCCAAGCACTTAAAGGTCAGCTTGATGCCTTTGTATTGCCTAAAGGTGCAGCTTTGATTCAATACGTTGACGATCTTTTAGTGGCAGCTGATACGGAGGCCATTTGCAAAACGGCTACAGTATCATTATTGCACTATCTACATGACTTGCACCACAAGGTATCGCCTTCAAAGCTACAGTATTGTTGTCAAGAAGTTACCTATCTAGGTCACTTATTGTCAAAAGAAGGGAGAAGGTTGACCCCAGAGAGAATTGCAGCGATTTCCCGAATGACTGTGCCAAAAACCCAAAGAGATGTTCGTGCCTTTTTAGGTATTACGTCCTACTGCAGACAATGGATTCCAAATTTTTCATTGTTGGCGAAACCATTGATAGCCCTTACATGTAAAGATGTTTCATCCCCAGTACCCTGGTCTGAAGAATGTCAGAAAAGTTTTTCGGAATTGCGTGATGCGTTGTGTTCGGCTCCTGTGTTGGGTACCCCTGACTACAGTAAGCCGTTTACACTATACGTTCACGAGAGGGATGGTTGCGCGTTGAGTGTTTTGACACAGTCTTTTGGTGGTAAGCAACGCCCATGTGCCTATTTTTCTTCGACTTTAGACCCAGTAGCAAGAGCTTTGCCAAGTTGCTTAAGGGCAACAGCGGCAGCTGCGGCGTCCATTCGACAGTCCGCAGGTCTAGTCATGGATAATATGCTCACGGTAATGGTTCCGCATGCAGTCGACACTCTATTGAACCGAACGAAAACTCAACATCTGACGAGCGCAAGATTGTCTGGATATGAGTTGACGTTGCTGGCCAGTCATATACGGATAAAACGATGTAATGTGTTGAATCCAGCAACATTGCTGCCGATCGACGCAGAATCAAGTGGTGAAGCAGTACATGACTGCTATCTCAAAACTGAAGAGGAAACTAAGGGTCGCATTGACCTAAAAGATACTCCATTGACAGATCCCGATGGTACTTTGTATGTGGATGGTTCTTGTTTCAAGCTACCGAACGGTGATGTGACGACTGCGTATGCTGTAGTTACATTGAGAACAATTGTGGAAAGTGCAAGATTAAGTCAGAATTCGGCTCAGGCTGCTGAGTTAATTGCTTTGACGAGAGCGTGTGTGTTGTCTAAGGATAAACGGGTGAATGTGTTTACAGATAGCCAGTATGCGTTTGGTGTGGCACATAGTTTTGGACGACTGTGGAGAGAGAGAGGATTCCTTACGTCACATGGTACGAAGATTCAACATGGACAGCTTGTAAATGATCTTTTGGATGCACTTACGTTGCCTAAGCAAGTGGCAATTGTTAAATGTAGTGCGCATCGTAAGGTGACGGATGATGTTGGTCGTGGTAATGCGTTTGCGGATGAGACTGCTAAGGAGACTGCCCGGAACCTTAGCACTCGAATGTATGTGACGAGTTCGGTTAGGTGGCCTGCAGAATCAAGTATGTGTGAGAACACTATCGAGAGTGTGAAAGCAATTCAGAATGAGGCCACCGAGACTGAAAAGGCGAAGTGGAAAGAAAGTACGGGAAAGTTGGATGCGAATGGTTGTTGGACTGACTTATCGGAACAGAAAAGATGGATGTTGCCTGATGCATATGTGCTGGCTGTTGTGACTATGACACATGGGTTAGCACATATTAGCGCGAAAGGTATCTGTAAATTGCTGTTTCCTGTGTGGAAGAATGATGGTATTACAAAATGTGCTGAACGCTTGGTTAAGAATTGTATGGTGTGTTTGATGCACAATCCTGGTAAGGGCACTCCCACTCCACCTGGCCATTTTGCCCCTCCTGCGTACCCTTTCGAAGTTATCCAGTTGGACTTTATCCACATGGAGAGATGTAATAATTTGAAGTATGTACTGGTTGTGGTGTGTGCATTTTCTAGGTGGATCGAGGCCTACCCCCTTAAGGATAATACGGCTTTATCCACGGCAAAAATTTTACTCAAAGAGTATTTTTCCCGCTACGGAATGCCTCGGGTTGTGTGGTCAGACAACGGAAGTGAGTTTGTTAGGAGCGTGATGAAGAGTGTGTGTCGCGGGTTAGGGATTGTACAGAAATTTCATAGTGCCAATCATCCTCAGTCAGCCGGTTTGGTTGAAGGGTACAATGGCACCCTTAAACTAAAACTAGCAAAGATTCAGGCTACGACAGGTCTTTCGTGGCCTGACGCTTTACCCTTAGCATTACTGTCAACAAGGGCAACTGTACACTCCCGAGTAGGGCTCAGTCCCTATGAAATAGTGTTCGGTCGTCCTGCCAATGTTTGGGGGGTCCCTAGACCGGGTGCCTTTTGTGATCTTGAGTATCCAATGTTGATCGATTATCTTCATGACTTGACTGCTAAACTGAGGTTAATTCACCAACAGGTTCACGAAGCATTGCCGACACAGACGGAGGGTCCAGGCCACCAGCTCCAGCCCGGAGATTGGGTGGTAACGCGAAATTTTTCACGCAAGAACAATTTGGATCCCAGGTTCACTGGACCCTATCAGGTCCTCCTTGCCACGAGAACTGCAGTTCGTCTTGAGGGGCGGAAAAATTGGGTGCATGCCACCCATACCAAGAAAGTCCCCATTCCGTTGCCAGCAGACTTATGGGTAAGGAAAGGCATTGCATCAACTGAAACCGAAGGATTGCCGGCGTTTGTACCTTTCAGCGACGCACAACCTGTCGGAGAATCCTCAGTGCAGCAAAAAGGCATTATTGAACACTTGTCATCAGAAGACTCAAGACCAGAACATTCAGCTGATCAACAGGGCGTTGTCCCTTCAACGGATCTTTTGTTTAACGAACAGACACGTCCTGGGAAAACCCGATATTTTTTGAGATCCAGCACTAAAGACTAATAAAAAACCCCGTTCTGTCCCTTGACAAATGCATTATCCCGTTTTCCATGATCAGTTTGAACACTCATTCTATTGTAATTATTTCGTACATATTCATTGAGCTTTGTTCCTTACATTTTTGTTTCCACAGCTGAGAGACATTGTTTTCATATATATATATTTGTGAAATAAAGGCCGTAGGGCCGCGCGTGTACTTCCTCCTGGTTAGTAGGTCTTGACGCTAGGTTAAAGACCGTCGGTTCCTGGGAACTCCTAGGAATTGACTATTGCTACACAGAACGAAGTGCGTCAAGAAACGTTGCGGACGGTCATAGGAAATGGCATTTTCAAAGCTGATGGACTTGGAAAGAGCTCAAGCACAAAGATTCAAGCTGCAGCAACTCAGTCGTACCAAATGTTGTGTGTTCCAAATATTCGTACTGTTTGTGACTGTTTCTGCGTTATTGGCGGGTGGAGTGTATTACACAATGTCTTACTTCTTGCCCTCTATCATACCTACTCCTACCCCTGACTTTAAACTCACCTCCACTGTTTCTCCTCATTCTTTTCACATCTTACCTGAACACGAGCAGGCTAGACGTGCAGAATTCCGCAACAATTCCTTTATTCAGCTCCTTCATCAGCATCAGTTAGTGGTTAACACTACTAATTGTTGGGTGTGTGGGTTGATGCCACATACTACGGATAAGGGAATTCCATATCTGGTGTTACCGTATAGCTCCCAAGGGTCTGCTCGAGCATTTCAAACAATGTTTCGAAGCGCACTGGGTTTCCACCCCATTCGAGAACCACGTTCCCCCTACTCTGGTCCTACCTCGTACCAAAAATCTTTGTCTATAGCAATAGAGGATTTAGATAGCAATATCTATGATCCCTCGCTTATCCCTGAAGAAGAGGTACAAGCCTATAGGGTCCTAAGTAGAGGCGAATATAGTGTGTTCACTGGTGAAAAACAGCTTAAAAGCTCGCCTCCGATATGGGTCGTACCCCACACTGGCAATTTTTGTTTAATAGGTCGCGGCCGTAGATCGAAAGCCCGACTTGGAGAGAGTGCTTGCACTGAAAATTATATTTTGCCAATGGTCTCGTCCCCTGTGTTTTTGGCTGCCAAGGGTACATACTTTATTTGTCATGATCGTGCGTATGCATGGTTGCCCTCTGACTTCATGGGCTCATGTTTTATCGCAAACTTGTTGCCTCCGACATTTACTGTAGATGCAGATTATCACAAAACTAGAGTTGTGAGAGGCGTAATTAGCGAAGAGGATACTGCCGGTCAAGAGGCAGGAGACTTTTTCAAGGGTTTCCTCCCATTTTGGGGACCTATGGTTAATAGTAGGAACCTGAGACAGTTGACTCGAGTGGTAGAATCGACAGCTAATATTACTGCCAGTGCCCTTGGTAATATCACCACAGAACTTCAGGCGGATAGACTTATGACGTTACAAAACCGTATGGTTTTAGATGTGATCTTAGCAGATCGAGGTGGGGTATGTAAGGTGATCCATTCGAGCTGCTGTATTTTCATTCCTGATAACGCTCCGACTGTCTATCAAGCCATCTCGAAGTTGCATAAGATCTCCGAATCCATACACGTGGATGTAGGGGATTGGACGCTACTTGGATGGTTTTGGGGCCTGATGTCGACTTGGGGTTGGAAAATTCTGACGATCATTGGAGTCGTTGTAGTGTTCCTGTTCACGTGTTGCCTTTGCGTGCAGTGCGGTCCTGCCTTATGTGGCCTCTGTGCTACAACGTGTATGAGACAGCCACCTGTTACCAAGGGTCTCGGTTGGACAGAGCTATGCTACAGCAACATCTCGAGGGTCTGATGAATATCGGAATATGATTCCGACTAGTGTTTGCCTACATGAGGGCAAAAGGAGCGTCTGAGGTTCCGTGACAATTTTAAGTGATGTTTTCGACTCGCACGAATATGGTCGAGTCTGGTATCTAAGAACCGCAAATGACGAGTTTAGTAAGTGTGCGCAGTTTCGCTGTGCTAACTTAAACCGTTCGTTTGATATGTGGGTTTTTCATCTGTACCCACGGGTTCCATCTTAGATACGGCATCCATTTTGTCTCTTGCCCTCAAGTAGCCAGCGAACGGACACTGTCCGCTTCGTCACCCTGGGACTCTCAGGATATTTGTGGAAGACACATGTACTTTGTAAATATCTTTTACGATGAGGGGGATGATACTGTAAGGCAGATGGCCCCGCTCGAGGCTCATCTTGCCCGTCCGGTTTATTGTCTCAGCCGTGCATCTCATTAGGCACGTCCTTTTGATGCCTGTATCTCGTGTTTCCCGATACCTCCCCTTTTACACTCTTTTCGATTTCCCCACTGTCTCCATCTCCCTCTGCACCTGTCTTTGTCCCTATTTCGATCTGTTTTACTGCCGATTGGAATTCACTAATGTTGGGAAGATGGGTTTTTACAGTTGGAACCGCCAAATGTTTCCGCACTTATGTTCCGGACCTTATGTGTACCAAAGTGACCAAAGCGACCCCTCTGAGGGATAATTATGGGAACCAGGTTGTAAACTTTTGTGTACCATGTTGTCCTATGAGTTAATTTTGTATAAAGGAGCGAACCACAGAACCAATTTGAAGCAGTCTC